>NC_053431.1:100632556-100696122 GCF_007990345.1 Gossypium hirsutum | reverse complement strand
CATGAAAATTTCAGAACCCAGTCTGTCTATCGCTTCAAAACATATCTGAAAACTCAAATAGTTTGTGATTTTCCTGAACTAGATCATGCCACCTATGGATTTTTTCTAGAATTTGGTCGGCCAATTAGTACAGTTATTAGTCAAAGTCTCCCATGTTACAGGGGTCGACTACACTGACCTTTTCCCATTACGACTGGGATATCTCTCTGCACAGAGCTTCAATACTGATGCCGTTTGTTTCTATGGAACTAGACTCAGAGAGGAATCCATACATATATGGTATGACCCCTAATTATCTCTGGTCAATTTATAGTGAATTTCCAAAGGCGGAACAGTGAATCCAGAAACTGTTCTGGCCCTGTTCCACAAGAACCCGAATATCTCTTTCTGTACTGTTCCTATAATTGTTCGTTACTTCCATATGAAAGTAGATTCACAAGGTTCGATTACATAATTTATTCACTATTAATTCCACTCCTACGAATTCTTGTGATTTTTCCAATCCACACACTGCTGCTATCAGCTCTGTTTTCAAAGTGAACTTACCTAATTTGGGGTTTCATGGACAACTAGGGCTTGTCATACATAAGCCACATATGATCATACTTAGCCATTCTAGTGGCTGATCATTGCTCAACACTTCCATTCCAACATAGTTACATCATGAACCATCTATACATTCATAATACGAAGGTCTAATGCCATACTCCACTTCTACAAGCCATTTTCGCATGGCTGTACACTTATACATTTCATAAAGTACTCGAAAGACAACAATGGTAGTCCTATACATGCCATAACAAAATTCAACCAAAATAGTACCCAAAGAGCCTTGATAGTGTGGGCGACTTCGACTTCAAGATCCCGAGGCCGATAGCTGAGAACCAAAAATCTATAAAACAGAGGAGCAATGTAACGAGTAAGCAATTATGCTTAGTAAGTTTGAGTAAGGAATCCAGCATGCACAAAGAATAGCACACATTTAGCTAAACGAATATTATAATACGCAATTTACCGATATCAAACTTGCTTCACACATTAACAACCCTTATGTACATACACAATAAACTAACTTGGCCGAAGGCCGGTAGCTCGTTTATCAACTGAGCGAACATTTATTTGTAAGGGCTCGATTAATTCAACACATACGTAACATATCCCATATTGGGATGTTTTCGAGTATTCGCTGGAATTTTACAGCAAGCTCATTCATTACAAATACGTACCTTCGGGATTTAACCGGATATAGCTCCTCGTCAAATGCCTTCGGGACAAGCCCGGTTTAGTAACTCACACAATGCCTTCGGGACTAACCCGGATTTAACAACTCGCACGAATGCCTTCGGGACTTAACCCGGCTTAATAACTCGCACGAATGCCTTCGGGACTTAACCCGATTAGTATCTCGCACAAAGCTTCGGATCTTATCCGGATATATCCTTAGCACAAGCCTTCGGACTTAGCCCGGACAGCATTCAATTAATCATGCACATCAACAATAATTCATGACATTCATATTTCATTTTCGTTACGAACTCAACACAAGCACATATTGTCCTTGCACATTCGGCTCAATAGCACACATAGGCATGATTTAATCACATCGAAATTAAGCTCTCTTACTCAGAATTACCTCGGTGTTGTCGAACGATTCGCTAGCTATTCAACCACTTTTTCCTTCCCTTTATCGTTTATTCCCCTTTGCTCTTGAGCTTAATCAAACAAATAAATTGATTTCATCATTAGGCATCAAAAGATGAACACAAGGCACTTAGCCCATATTTATACATTAGACATTAAAGTCTCATACATGCAAAATCATGCATCAACACAACATATTAGCTAATTTCTTGCCCTTGGCCGAATATGCATGTCCATTTTTGGGGTCGATTCAACACTTAATACACACATTACACACTAGTAAAGCATCCTCCCCCTTTCATCAATTTAACACATGCATTGCTCATTAACATGCAAAGTTACATTCGGCCTTAGCACACATCTTGCTAGCCGATTTTCTCCATTTAGCAACCAATGCACATATGTGCTCACACAAAAAATGCTAAAAAGGAGGTTCAAGAATCATCAAGCCATCATCACATGCATCATTAACAAGCTTCATATTTTGCATGCAATGGCATTAACACAACCTCCACCTAGGCCGAATCTTAACTCATCCTCATGCTCATCACCACAACATCAAACATCAACCAAGAATGATTCATCCATGGTCAAGTGCCATTTCCATCACATAGCAAGATTTAGACCATGGGTTAGGTAGAACTCAAGCTAACAACTAAAACATGCATGCCTCTCATGGAACATCATCAAACATACCTTAGCCTAGCTACATGCATGGCCGAATCTCTTCACCTTTCTTCTTCTTTCCTCCTTAAATTTTTGGCCAAGGATGAACCAAAGGATGAGAAAATTTTTCTTTGTTTTTCTTTCTAGTTTTGGCAAGCATGAAGATGAGAAAAGGATGAACAAAATTCCCCCTTTCTCTTCTTTAGCTCACGGCAATGGGGGGACAAACACTACACACACATTTTTTTTCTTTTGTTTTCCATTTCTTTATTACCCATACTCCTTATTTTATTCTTCCACTAACAAAACATGTTTCATGACATGTTTTGCCCATCCTTCCTTGTCATGGCCGGCCACCACTCATTAGGGGGGAAATTTGACATGCAAGTCCCCCCTTTGTCCACATGCACTAATAGGTCCTCACACATTGACCTATCACATTTGGAATTTTCTCACATAAGTCCTATTGACTAAATTCACATGAAATCAACCAAATTGAAGCTTGAAATTTCACACATTCATAATTACATATTCTACACAATAAGTATCACATTCAAACATTTCGGTGACTCGGTTTAGCGGTCCCGAAACCACTTCCCGACTAGGGTCAACTTTGGGCTGTCACAACTCTCCCCCACTTAAGAAATTTTCGTCCCCGAAATCTTACCGCTAAATAGGTTTGGGTACGTTCTTTCATCGAGCTCTCGGTCTCCCAAGTTGCTTCCTCGATCCCGTGTTTGAGCCATAACACCTTTACTAGCGGAACTCTTTTGTTTCGCAACTCCTTCACTTCACGAGCTAGGATACGCATCGGTTCTTCTTCATAGCTCATGTCGACTTGAATTTCAACCTCTGATGGGCTAATTATATGCGATGGATCAGATCGATAGCGTCGAAGCATCGAAACATGAAAGACGTCATGAATCTTTCAAGCTCCGGGGGCAAAATCAATCTATAGCAACCGGACCAACTCGTTCGGAGATTTGTACGGCCCAATGAATCTTGGGCTCAACTTGCCCTTACGGCCGAACCTGAGTATCTTTTTCCAAGGAGAAACCTTAAGGAACACTTTGTCTCCCACCTGATGCTCGATGTCTTTTCATTTCAAATCTGCGTACGATTTCTGACGATCCGTGGCTACCTTCAGACTTTCACGGATTACCTTTACTTTCTGTTCAGCATCTCTAATCAAATCAACTCCGAAAATTTTGCTTTCACCGAGCTCGGTCCAAAACAATGGTGTACGGCATTTACGACCGTACAAAGCCTCGTAAGGTGCCATCTTAATACTTGATTGAAAACTATTGTTGTAAGCGAATTCAATCAAAGGTAAATACCGTTCCCATGAACTACTGAACTCGAGGATGCAACATCTCAACATATCCTCAAGTATCTGAATTATCCTCTCGGATTGACCATCGGTTTGGGGGTGAAAAGCAGTGCTAAAATGCAGCTTGGTACCCAGAGCTTCTTGCAATTTCTTCCAAAATCGTGAGGTGAATCTCGGATCTCTATCCGACACGATAGAAACAGGTACCACGTGTAATCTCACAATTTGATAAACGTACAATTCAGCTAGTTTATCCAATGAAAATCCGTACGTACGGGGATGAAATGAGCCGACTTAGTCAGTCTATCAACAATAACCCATATCGCATCCTTCTTACTTGCTGACAAGGCAGTCCGGACACAAAGTCCATTGTGACTCGATCCCATTTCCACTCGGGTATCATGATCGGCTGGAGTAATCCTGAAGGTACTTGATGTTCCGCTTTCACTTGTTGACATATCAAACATCTCGAAACAAAGTCAGAGATGTCCCGTTTCATACCATGCCACCAAAATTGACGTTTCAAATCGTTGTACATTTTCGTACTCCCCGGGTGAATTGACATTCGGCTACAATGGGCTTCGTTCAGAATCGTCGAAATGAGTTCCGAATTCCTTGGAACACACAAACGATTTCTGAACCTCAAACAATCATCATCATCAATTTGAAACTCCGATTCCTCGTTCGGAAAACACTTAGCCCGTTTTGCAACCAATTCATCATCGACTTTCTGAGCTTCACGAATTTGGTGAGTCAATAATGGTTTAGCTTTTAATTCAGCTACTAACACACTGTCTGGTAGAACAGACAAATGCACGTTCATCGCTCGTAAAGCAAACAATGACTTCCGGCTTAAGGCGTCCGCAACCACGTTAGCCTTTCCCGGGTGGTAATCAATGACAAGCTCGTAATCTTTCAACAACTCAAGCCAACGTCTTTGTCGCAGATTCAAGTCTCGTTGAGTCATCAAATATTTGAGACTTTTGTGATCCGAAAATACATGGCACTTCTCACCAAACAGATAATGTCGCCATATTTTTAAAGCAAACACGATGGCAGCTAGTTCGAGATCATGGGTCGGATAATTCCTCTCGTGTGGCTTCAATTGTCTCGACGCATAGGCCACGACTCGACCTTCTTGCATCAATACGCAACCCAACCCAAGTAGGGATGCGTCACTATAAATGACAAACTCTTTACCTGATTCGGGTTGCACCAAAATTGGAGCTTCAGTCAAATGAGTTTTCAGTTGGTCGAAACTTTTCTGACATTTCTCCGTCCACTCGAACTTAACATCCTTTTGAAGTAGCTTCGTCATTGGTGTGGCTATCATCGAGAAACCTTTCACAAATCGTCGGTAATAACCGGCGAGCCCCAAAAAGCTCCGAACTTCAGTAACGTTTCTCGGAGGTTTCCAGTCAAGTATGGCTGAAATTTTGTTCGGGTCAACTCGAATACCCGACGCGGATACCACACGACCCAAGAAGCTAACCTCTCTTAACCAGAACTCACACTTACTGAACTTAGCATATAACTTCTTATCCCGCAAAATTTGCAGCACTAGCCTCAGATGCTCAGCATGTTCGGTCTCGTCTCTTGAATAGACCAAAATGTCATCAATGAACACCACTACGAACCGATCCAAATACGGTCTGAAGATCCGATTCATCAAATCCATAAATACTGCAGGGGCATTAGTGAGCCCAAACGGCATCACTAAGAATTCGTAGTGACCATATCTCGTTCTGAAGGCAGTTTTGGGAATATCTGAATCTCGAATTCGCAACTGATAATAGCCCGATCTCAAATCTATTTTTGAGAACACTGAGGCTCCCTTCAGTTGGTCGAACAAATCATCGATGCGCGGCAACGGATATTTGTTCTTTATCGTCACTTTATTCAGCTGACGATAGTCAATGCACAACCTCAGGGTTCCGTCCTTCTTTTTCACGAACAATACTGGTGCACCCCAAGGTGAGAAACTTGGTCGAGCGAAACCTCTATCCATCAATTCTTGCAACTGAGCTTTCAAATCCTTTAACTCAGTTGGTGCCATACGATACGGAACTATCGAAATCGGCGTAGTCCCAGGTACAAGCTCAATACCAACTCTACCTCCCGAACAGGTGGTAAACCCGGTAATTCTTCCGGAAAAACATCCGGGTATTCACAAACCACCGGCACAGATTCGGGTTTCTTTTCTAATTCTTTGTCATCAAGCACATATGCAAGGTATGCTTCGCACCCTTTTCTTACATATTTCTGTGCCAACATTGCTGATATTACAGCTGGCAACCCCTCCAAGTCCGCAGACTCAATTCGGACTACTTCGTTATTTGCGCACCTCAAATCAATAGTCTTGCTCTTGCAATTCACAATCGCATCATGCGCGGTCAACCAATCCAACCCAAGGATAACATCAAATTCATCAAACGGCAAAAGCATCAAGTTCGCCGGGAAACAGGAACCTCGAATTTCCAGGGGACATTTCTTACACACTTTGTCGACAAGCACGTAACGACCCAAGGGATTTGACACCCGAATTACGAACTCAGTAGACTCAATAGGTAAAGTCTTACTGGATGCTAAGGTTTCACATATGTAAGAATGAGTAGAACCGGGGTCAATCAAAGCAATTACATTAGTATCAAAGAGGGTGAATGTACCGGTAATAACATCAGGCGAAGAAGCATCCTCGCGGGCACGTATAGCATAAGCTCTAGCAGGCGCGCGGGCTTCGGATCTGGTTATATCATCTCTAGATCCTCTCTGACCACCACCAGCATTGCCCATATTTCCAGATGGTCTACCTCGAGCAGTGGTGGCACCCGGTCTCCCACTCTGATTTGCATTCTGTCCCGACAACCTCGGGCAATCTTTAATGAAGTGGTCCACTGATCCGCATTTGTAACAGGAGCGGTCAGGAAATCTACAACTCCCCGAATGCCATTTACCGCAATATCGGCATTTCGTCCTGTCTCGACGTTCATTCCCAACACTGGCGACCGAAGTGCCTCGTGTACCCACAGGGGGTCGATCACGATCTCGTCCAAAAAGGCCCGAAGTGCCTCTAAACTGGCCCGCATCATCTCGAAATCTCTTCGATGTCTGTTGAAGAGACCTCCCCGAGGATCTTTTACGAAACTCTCCAGTTCCCTCATCAACTCTTTGCTTTTCTTTTCTAAGCTCTTCGGCTTTACAAGCTCGTTCAACAAGTACCACGAACTCTTGTATTTCAAGAACGCCAACAAACATTTTTATATCTTCATTCAGCCCATCCTCGAAGCGTTTACACATAATAGCTTCGGACGAAACACATTCCCGAGCGTATTTGCTAAGTCTAACAAATTTTCGCTCGTAATCAGTAACCGACATGGAGCCTTGCTTAAGCTCAAGAAATTCCTTCCGTTTTTGATCAACAAATCTCTGACTGATATACTTTTTCCGAAACTCAGTTTGGAAAAACTCCCAAGTTACTTGCTCTCGGGGCACAATAGAAGTCAGAGTACTCCACCAATAGTAGGCAGAATCACGTAGCAAGGAGATAGCACACTTTAGGCATTCATCGGGTGTACAAGATAGCTCATCGAGTACCCGGATAGTGTTGTCCAGCCAAAATTCAGCTTGCTCGGCATCATCGCTATCCATAGCCTTAAATTCAGTAGCCCCATGTTTTCGGATTCTGTCAACTGGGGGCTTATTTGACCTTATTTGGTCCGTTACCGGTGGTATTGTAGGTGCGGGGGTAGTATTTGTCGGGAATGGAGGTTGTGGAACAGCCATATTAGTTCGAATGTATTGGTTAAACCAATCATTCATCACGCTATAGAATGCTTGTCTAGCTTCATCATTCTGATTACTAGCATTAGGTTGAGAGTCCGCCGGCACTGTCCCTTGTGCGGGAGCAGGCGCTACACTCTCAAGATCATCAGCTACTTCTCGGTCACGATCGGGATCCATTACTATAAATAAACACATTTACGATTGTCAGAAATCACCACACTATCAAGTAATCACATAAAATGGCATGTATAGCTAGACCCAAAACATTACGGTAGTCCTAGAATCGACTAAACCTGGCTCTGATACCAATAAAATGTAACGCCCCGAACCCGAGACCGACACCGGAGTCGGACACGAGATGTTAACAAACTTTGAAAAATTTTTTCCAGACACTGCCCAGTCTGAGTACTAGTCGCTTCAAAAATAATATCTTGAGTTTCACAACTCAAAAATGAGTTTTGTGATTTTTCCCTGAAACTAGACTCATGTCCCCACCTATGGATTTTTTTCTAGAATTTTTGGTCAGGCCAATTAGTACAGTTTATTAGTCAAAGTCTCCCATGTTACAGGGGTCGACTACACTGACCTTTTCCCATTACGACTGGGATATCTCTCTGCACAGAGCTTCAATACTGATGCCGTTTGTTTCTATGGAAACTAGACTCAGAGAGGCATCCATACATATATGGTATGACCCCTAATTATCTCTGGTCAATTTATAGTGAATTTCCAAAGGCGGAACAGTGAATCCAGAAACTGTTCTGGCCCTGTTCAACAAGAACCCGAATATCTCTTTCTGTACTATTCCTATAATTGTTTCGTTACTTCCATATGAAAGTAGATTCATCAAGGTTCGATTACATAATTTATTCACTATATAATTCCACTCCTACGAATTCTTGTGATTTTTCCAATCCACACCACTGCTGCTATCAGCTTCTGTTTTCAAAGTGAACCTTACCTAATTTGGGGTTTCATGGACCAACTAGGGCCTTGTCATACATAAGCCCACATATGATCATACTTAGCCATTCTAGTGGCTGATCATTTGCTCAACACTTCCATTCCAACATAGTTACATCATGAAACCATCTATACATTCATAAATACGAATGGTCTAATGCCATACTCCACTTCTACAAGCCATTTTCGCATGGCTGTACACTTATACATTTCATAAAGTACTCGAAAGACAACAATGGGTAGTCCTATATATGCCATAACAAAATTCAACCAAAATAGTACCCAAAAGAGCCTTTGATAGTGTGGGCGACTTCGACTTCAAGATCCCGAGGCCGATAGCTGGAGAACCAAAAATCTATAAAACAGAGGAGCAATGTAACGAGTAAGCAATTTATGCTTAGTAAGTTTGAGTAAGGAATTCCAGCATGCACAAAGAATAGCACACATTTAGCTAAACGAAATATTTCATAATACGCAATTTACCGATATCAAACTTGCTTCACAACATTAACAACCCTTATGTACATACACAATAAACTAACTTGGCCGAAGGCCGGTAGCTCGTTTATCAACTGAGCGAACATTTATTTGTAAGGGCTCGATTAAATTCAACACATACGTAACATATCCCCATATTGGGATGTTTTTCGAGTATTCGCTGGAATTTTACAGCAAGCTCATTCATTACCAAATCACGTACCTTCGGGATTTAACCGGATATAGCTCCTCGTTCAAATGCCTTCGGGACACAGCCCGGTTTTAGTAACTCACACAATGCCTTCGGGACGTAACCCGGATTTAACAACTCGCACGAATGCCTTCGGGACTTAACCCGGCTTTAATAACTCGCACGAATGCCTTCGGGACTTAACCCGGATTTAGTATCTCGCACAAAGGCCTTCGGATCTTAGTCCGGATATATTCACTTAGCACAAAGCCTTCGGGACTTAGCCCGGACAGCATTCAATTAATCATGCACATCGAACAATAATTCATGGTACATTCATATTTCATTTTCGTTTACGAAACTCAAACACAAGGCACATATTGTCCTTGCACATTCGGCTCAATAGCCACACATAGGGCATGATTTAATCACATCGAAATTTAAGCTCTCTTACTCAAGAACTTACCTCGGGTGTTGTCGAACGATTCCGCTAGCTATTCAACCACTTTTTCCTTCCCTTTATCGGTTTTATTTCCCCTTTGCTCTTGAGCTTAATCAAACAAATAAATTGATTTCATCATTTAGGCATCAAAAGATGAACACAAGGCACTTAGCCCATATTTATACATTAGACATTAAAGTCTCATACATGCAAAAATCATGCATCAACACAACATATTAGCTAATTTCTTGCCCTTGGCCGAATATGCATGTCTATTTTTGGGGTCGATTTCAACACTTAATACACACATGTACACACTAGTAAAGCATCCTCCCCCTTTTCATCAATTTAACACATGCATTGCTCATTAACATGCAAAGTTACATTCGGCCTTAGCACACATCTTGCTAGCCGATTTTTCTCCATTTAGCAACCAATGCACATATGTGCTCACACACAAAAAAAAAATGCTAAAAAGGAGGTTCAAGAATCATCAAGCCATCATCACATGCATCATTAACAAGCTTCATATTTTGCATGCAATGGCATTAACACAACCTCCACCTAGGCCGAATCTTAACTCATCCTCATGCTTCATCACCACAACATCAAACATCAACCAAGAATGATTCATCCATGGTCAAGTGCCATTTCCATCACATAGCAAGATTTAGACCATGGGTTAGGTAGAACTCAAGCTAACAACTAAAACATGCATGCCTCTCATGGAACATCATCAAACATACCTTAGCCTAGCTACATGCATGGCCGAATCTCTTCACCTTTCTTCTTCTTTCCTCCTTAAACTTTTTGGCCAAGGATGAACCAAAGGATGAGAAAATTTTTCTTTGTTTTTCTTTCTAGTTTTTGGCAAGCATGAAGATGAGAAAAGGATGAACAAAATTCCCCCCTTTCTCTTCTTTAGCTCACGGCAATGGGGGACAAACACTACACACACATTTTTTTTTCTTTTGTTTTCCATTTCTTTATTACCCATACTCCTTATTTTATTCTTCCACTAACAAAACATGTTTCATGACATGTTTTGCCCATCCTTCCTTGTCATGGCCGGCCACCACTCATTAGGGGGGGAAATTTGACATGCAAGTCCCCCCTTTGTCCACATGCACTAATAGGTCCTCACACATTGACCTATCACATTTTGGAATTTTCTCACATAAGTCCTATTGACTAAATTCACATGAAATCAACCAAATTGAAGCTTGAAATTTTCACACATTCATAATTACATATTCTACACAATAAGTATCACATTCAAACATTTCGGTGACTCGGTTTAGCGGTCCCGAAACCACTTCCCGACTAGGGTCAACTTTGGGCTGTCACAGATCTGGTTTGTGTGTATATGCCAGTACTACTATGGCCAGTGACTTTAATTTCTTTGATCACGAGTTACAGCATATGTCCACACCCCAGACTGTTTGATAGATTGTCGTAAAAATTCTGATTAAAAATCTAAAACATATGATTCTTAATCTTTGTTGTCACAGAGCAGCTACAGGGAGTACCTAAAACTGAAAGCTAGATATGAGGAACTGCAATGAACTCAAAAGTGTTTAGTCTTACAACCATACCATAGCTTTGGACTTCCATATTAGTTTGATAGGCTATTAGTCCTTTTAGAAGTGTATACTCAACTTACTCCATGATTGTAATTACTAAAAGTATTTGAATAAGAGCAATTTTATGTGCAATCTGGTTTGGTCCTTGGATTCAACAAGAATCTTCGCGTTTATTAGACTTGGGTCTATTGAACTCAAAGAAGCTTGAGCATCAACTAGAGTCATCCTTCGCTCTACCAAGGTAACATGTAATGAAGCTTATATACTTCTAGGTTTTTTCTTGTTTGGAGGGTAAGTTTTGATTGCTACTTACATATATATCTTTGATATGTTTGAGTTTATACAAGTGAGAATTCCATACAATTGTTCAGCATAGTATATTTTATTTTTTATCATTTGTTGCACATCTGTTATATTCTGAATTGTTCAACATTATTGTTTACTTTCCTTTAAGAAAATCATTTGCAGCTATTCCATTCTCTTTTAATAGTTTTTAATGATCTCTTCGTGCAGTGGCTGTGTTAAACTTCATGATTTCCTTCGGTTTATTTTTATGCATCAATTACATTCAAGCAGGTAAGCTGCAGTTTTACCTCCCTAGAATTTTCGTGCTTCTGTTTATTTTTATCTTAATTTTAGCTTTACGTACAGTGTGTTGCTAACCGGCCATGACCATGGTAACATTGTCATTACTCATAATGCTGCTATTATATTACCTTCGGTTGATCACTACTAGCTTGCATAAGCATCCAAATTCTCTCTGTTATGATAATTCACCTTAATTTTGGTCCAAAAGACAACTCAAGCAATTTTTTCATCCGTAGATGGCTCATTGTACTATTTTGTGTTCTTCCTGGCAGTCTTTATTCGGGGTAGCTCATGTTATGAAGAAACCACTACTCATGCAAGCTTGTGAATTAGCATTTGCCGAATATGATGTTACAAATGGAATGCAAGCCCCGTGGTTGGTGGAGATAGGTATCTGCAAGGCTTAGCACTTCTTCAAGTGGAGTGTTATACAATTGGTTCAATTGTAACTATTTGCTATCCATTATAGTCTGCTAAGGAGTTAATAGTAGCTGTTAGTCGAAGCTGTTATACATATTCTTGTATGAATAGCTATAGAGACTTTATTGTAAAGAGATCATCTTTGCAGATTGATGGTATTTCAATATCAGATGTCTTCCTTCTTGTATATTTAGTGTGTATCTTGATATGCATTGATGTGATTTCCCAGTATTAGAGCAAAGTCATTGTTTAAATTGTAGGTTATTTAATTTGATATGGATTTTAGTATGGCAGTAAGTTTTATGTCGAAATGTACCTATAGGCTATAGCATATTTTGCTTCTTTTTTTTTTCTTTTTGCTCGCATAATATGCTTATCTTTGTTCTTTTAGTTTGTGGTTGCAAGCAGTTCTGTGTTTGCTGCCTGTTGTTTAGAGGATCTTGGGAGTGTCATATTGGGCATCCTTTGTCATGTCGTTTTTTATTTCTATTTTTTGTTTCTCCTATTTCTCCTTATGTCTGACCTTGTTTCCATTCTTGTTTATTGATGGATATTTTCTTCCATAATGGTTGTTTCCTTTTACTGTGGTTTTCCTTGTTTCAAAAAGACCAGTTCTATACTCTGGAATTAGTGATTCAGCCTGGAGGAATTTCAGACTTCCCCATCAGGTATTCTTTCATCCTTCACCTCTTCTTCTTCTCACGGTCCCCATTCCTTATGCATTTGACTTGCTTTTCCTCAGATGATGTCCCCAGCAAACAATACTAGGCCTTCATCTGGCTCACAGATGGATTTCTTAGCTGAGTTTCGTCGTGCAATTCGAAATGGCAATACCGGCAACTGACTACTGACAAAGTGTGATAATGGCAGATGTGGACTTATGAAGAAATTCATGAACTTTGCACTCGAAGTACCTGTTGTATGTGTTCATTAGTTACTGAAATCAAATGCTACTTATTTGGGCGATCGTGTTATTCAGTGTAAAGCATGGTCCAGGCATTTGTTTATGTCATGGTCCTTGGACATGTAATTTAGATGAAAACGTTATGAAATATGTCAGCTATACAGTGTTATATTATTACTCTGGAACTCTAAGGTGGTGTTTTTATTCTCTTTCCTTTTATGAGACAGTAGTAGGGGAGGGGTATTTTGTTGCCAGACCTGTATGGATTTTGATGAATGCAAATCTCTATCTAGTAAAATTGAGCTGTTGTTCTTTTTAAGACTGATCATTCATATCTGTGTTTTTAGGGAGGAATGACTGCTAAAGTGAATCAGAGTTGTATTGTTAATTCAAATCTTAAAGCTGCAGTGCCCTTTTTACTCTTTTGTTCAACCTAAAGGTTTGACATGATGATGGGAATTGATATTTGCTTTTCTAACATTGCCCTGAATTAAGCATCTAAAAAGATTCATTTTTCAAATTGTAGAACAATTATGAATTGGAAAATTTTGTATGAGAGCATTATATTCAGACATGAATAATATATAAGAATATTAATTATTCTTATATAAGAATATCACAAGCAATAACAGTCATATATTATGATTTGAGTAAATTCATATAAGAATATTGATTATTAATAATATTATTAAATTATATATTTTAATTATAATATATTTAATAATAATTATGTTAATTTATATTTTATAGTATCATATATTATGATTTGAGTAAATTCATATAAGAATATTGATTATTAAGAATTTTATTAAATTATATATTTTAATTATAATATATTTAATAATAATTATGTTTAAATATGATTAAATTATTTATTATTGATATTAATAATCTTATTAAAATTTAAATAACAATAACAATAATCATTTACCAAAATAAATTTATGGTAAGGGTATTCTAGTCATTTTAGTTTTTTCCATTATGCTATTATACCTCTATTCCATTCAACCAAACACAAGATTACTATTACGCCTCTATTCCATTACATTCAACCAAACAGTTGATTTGCTATTACACCTCTATTCCATTACACCTCTAATCCATTACACCTCTAATCCAATACAGCTCTAATCCAATACAGCGAACCAAACGTGCTCTTAGGATCCTTAGCTTGATCAACTTTCTTTGCCTCGTGATGGTGGATTTAGATTCCAAACTTCCCAAAGAAATTAGGAAAAACAACAAAGGAAACTTGTACATCAAAGATGGTCAATTTCACATTCATATCCGAAATTAAAATTAAAAGTATTTAATGTGTAAGTGTTAATTTGACAATACTTTTAAAAAGTGATATGAAAAAATATTTTTGAGAAATACTTTTAAAAAGTTTAGTTTAAAATTTGAGTGTTTAAGGTTGTTGTCAAAAAATACTTTGAAAAAATAAAATATTTATTTTAGACATGTTATTATCAAATAACAAATATATATTTAAATAATATTTAAATTAATTAATATTATTATATTTTAATAAAATTATAAAAAAAATTATTATAACTAGTTGTTAATATTTTAATAAATAAAATATAAATCTTAAATATTTTAAGTAATAAATATTAATTATTTATAAAATTTAATTAGAATATATAAATTATATTTTAAATATTTAAATATAACCATTAAATATTTATAATTAGTATTTTAAAAAATATTATTTTATTTTTAATTAATAAATTTAATTAAGAAAAAAACTATATTATTAGAGAAATAAAAAAATAATTAAGCACGTACTTTCCCTTCATAAAAATACCAAAAATTTCAGCCAAAAAAACATTAATCCAAGCTGCTAAGAACACAGAGGCTTAAAAATGGGGGGTCAACCATAAGTAAGTTGCTGCGTGAGCAGTGATACATTATCAGAGGCAAAGAAGAAAGGTCAAAAATGGGTCTTCTTACAAATAGAGTTGAGAGGAATGAGATCAAACCAGGAGATCATATTTACACTTACAGAGCTGTTTTCGCTTACTCTCATCATGGTATCTTTTCTCTCCTTCTTTTACTTGAGTGAAATTTATGGGTTTCTTCTTTTCTGTAAAAGAAAGGACTTGGAAACTTTATGCCTTGTGATCTGGGTATTCATCTAGGTTTCTGAGTTTTTAAATTCATGGTCCCGTTTTGCTTGCTTCAGTTTACTTTCTTTTTTCTTGTAGATTTTACTAAATGTTCGAAAATTTTCCATGTCTCAATCTTGCAATTCTAATTCTTTTGGTCTTTTTTTGGCTATTTTGTACCAATAATATTCTGGATCTTGGTAACATACAGGTAAAAGTTACCCCTTTTTTCACGAAGAGGTGAAAATTTACTCCAGAAGCTCTGAAACTGAAAATGGTCTTATAAACTAAGATACCTTTCCTTGTCATTGTGCCGTAGAATGTCTAGGATTGACATGATGACATCCTTTATTTTCTGTCAGAGGTTTTGAGTTTTTCTTTTCTTCGTTTCCAACAAGTACTGGTTCTGAGAGGTAATATTTTAAGATGAAGAGAGCTAATAGAAAACTTTAAACCCTTTTGAACCTGGGGAATGAAGTGGAAGATAAATTATATGGTGGTCTCTGTCTTAAGCTACAGGAATGTTATCATTGGCCGTTGATGCTTTTTGACATTTTCTTTTGAATCAAGATTGGCCTCTGTCAAATTAGCTATGTAAAGTGTTCTGTAGAAAGCAATTGTTACAAAGGCCACACAGTTACTTGGTTATGTCGTTGAGCAATCAAATACTGTCTTGTTACTATGATGAAGTTCATTCACTAGCTTTATTTTCAAAAGTCTAGAGTTCTTAGCTTGAAAAAGTTATGAGGACAATAAGTCTCGGCCACTATCCCACAGCCAGAATCCTAAATGTTGCACCTATTCTTATATTTGTTTCTATCTTTCCTTTCTTCTTGTTCAGAAGTTGCATTGTCACGAAAGATTCGAAGTTCCGATCCCAATCATGCATCTCTTAAGCAACAAAATTTTAGGTCCATTCTTTTTGTTCTATAGGTTAACTGCTAAAACTTGAAATGGTAGCTGATATTCTTGGACTCCTTCATTTCTAGGTGGTTTAAGACTGATCTCATGGCAGCATCAACTGAGTTATTTATGTCTTGAGGAGTCATATCATCTTTCTCGACATTTCTTCACTTTGCCTTAATTCCAAAGCATATCTCTGCTTCTTGCTTCTTATTCCAGTATCAAAATCCTCAATTATACCATGCTTGCATTAATCTTAAGTTCATAATCAACTCATTATTCTACCTTACTACTTTATGGCTTTGTACCACTTATTTTAAAGGTATCTTCAAACTTTTCTAGGATGTTGATGATGCTTGAATCAAGCTCAATATTGTGCATATGCTTGTTGAATGTCAAATCATGTAGGTATCTTTGTTGGTGGAAGCAAGGTGGTTCATTTTAGACCTGAACGTAACTTGGATTCCAGCATTGATACATCTTCTAATCTATTAGATCCGACATTCCCTCAATCAACTTGTCCAACTTTCCCTGATTGCGGCTTCCGGCAGCCAAACAGTGGGGTAGTACTCTCATGCCTGGATTGTTTCCTTCGAAATGGATCTCTCTACTGTTTTGAATACGGGGTGACCCCATCCGTTTTCCTTGCCAAAGTGCGAGGAGGCACATGCACCACTGCAGCCTCTGATCCTCTTGAAACAGTTATCCACCGGGCAATGTATCTTCTTCAAAACGGGTTTGGAAACTATGACATATTCGAGAATAACTGCGAGGATTTTGCTCTGTATTGCAAAACTGGTCTTCTGATTCTAGACAATCTAGGAATTGGAAGAAGTGGTCAGGCCTCTTCCGTGATAGGTGCCCCATTGGCTGCGCTTCTTTCTTCCCCGCTAAAGCTTTTGATGCCAAGTCCTATAGGCGTGGCAACAGTTACAGCCGGAATGTACTGTATGACCCGATATGCAACTGATATAGGCATTCGAACTGATGTGATCAAGGTGGCGGTTGAGGACTTGGCCGTGAACCTAGGCTGGGCAGGGCGTCCTGATGAAGCAGCTGAAGAAAATGAGGCTTCTAACAGACAAGTTGTGGCATTGTGACATGATCTGTATTTATTCTGCATGAGAATAAAGCAGTAGCTTAGACTTGATTGAACTCCTAATGTGATTGTCGCCTCCAAGTTTCTCACTGCTCATAACATTGTTAACTTTTCTCAGGCTAGTTTCTTGCCGTTTAAGCTATGCTATATTCGGACAGAACTTGAGATATGGATTAAATGAAAGCCATGACATTGCTTGTTATTATGCATAACAAATTAACAATCTCTGATGTAAATATATAAAATCTTTTACTGAAAAGCAATGGAGTATATAACTGTTTTTATTATCAGTAATATTTTTCTAATAGAGGTATGGTAGAGTGTTGGACTCTTAATTTTATTGATGTCAAACCTTTGCAAACATAAAAAAAAAAAAAGTGTATGTAGATTTCTAATAATAATATTAAAACCAATCAGATTTAAATATACATATATGCTTGTAATCGACCCGTCAACCATTCTTGGAGTCGAAAGGTGCAACCAACTTGGCACAACAATACACCTTTGTAAAGCCTTTAGCTGCTCAGTGGTTTCCTCATGAACTGTTGGGAAATTTAATCTCCATATCAACTATTTTTCATTAAGTTTGTTAAATAATTTATTTGACTTTTTTTTTAATGGGATGTGACATATACATTTGATTTTTTTTTTATTTTATTGTTGGACAGATGTTACACTTATTTTATACAATATTAGGGGAGAGATGGGATAACACAGTTTGAACTTGTGCAATACGAGTTATTTGACAATAGTTTTAACCACCGCTGTATACAAATCAAGATATGTTTCTTTTTTTTTTTTCTTTTTTTTTCTAAATTTAACTCCAAATATGTTAAGGCGTATGTCATATAATCACATATTTTATAAAGAATTAATATAAGATATATTGTCGGTGTATAGGACTCATATATTATCATTTAATAATAATATGACACATCATTGTTGGTATAAAATAAAAAATATTAAAAGACTTAAAAATAAATACCAACTTCTTTTAAACATAATTAAATATTAACTATAATTATTTTGTTTCTCTTTGGAGTTTTAAATTTTTGGATTTCAGATTTCATATTTTAGATTTTGGATTATGGTTATGATTTTTGAATTTCAGGTTTCATGTATTTGCATTTATTTATGTTTAATAGTTATAATTATTTTTTTAAAATAAAGTTATTTATATTTATTTTTAAATCCTTTAATATTTTTGTTTTGCACAGGTGTTATCCTACTATTAGTTCATAGTGCATTAAATCTCTTCATCGATAGTGCATTAAATCTCTTCATCGATAGTGCATCAAATATTTTCCCAATTTAAGTCAAGGTTATTAATACCATATGGGTATATATCGTTGTTAGGATCGACCCGATTTAAGCAACGAACAAGTAAAAATAGTAGAATAAATTGAGAAATTGAACACACAAATTTAACGTGGAAAAACTCCTCCAAAGAGAATAAAAAATCACTGGCAAAGATAATTTTACTATAATGGCAAAAGAACGAAGAGTATAAAAGATGGAGATAAAAAACTAAACCTCGAAAGCCCAAAAACAAAGAACCCTCAAAACGTAAAGACAAAATTCTCTAAATGTGTTATGAGTTCTAATCTCAAATGGGTGTATTTTCTAATGTTGTAAAAGAGCCTATTTATAGGCTAAATTAGCAAGTCAAATAAACTATACTAATAAATGCTAAATATATTATACTAATAAATACTAAATCTTCTAGAAAGAAAATATATTTTTGTTTAACTTGACTTGCAAGCAATCTCTTAGAATTTGTGTCACACAACTCTAACAATCTCCACCTTGACACGAATTCTTTCAAAGCCATCTTTTCCAAAACATGCCACGGGCCTATCTTGAACTATGCAGGGAATTAACTGAGTCGAATCTATGCTTAGAAGCTGGAAGACTTAGTATTGATGGAGAAGAAGCGTAATATATCTTCTTTCTAGAAGATTTAGTATTTATGAGTATAATATATTTAGCATTTATTAGCATAATATATTTAAATTTGATTAGAATTAGGTTTTTCAACCTATAAATAGATGTAGTCGAAACTCTTTTTGTAATCATTCGAATTCGACATAGTGAATTTTCTTCTCCTCTGCCCATGATTTTTTCCCGTAAGAGTTTCCACGTAAAAATAGTGTATGTTCTTTTTTTTTATTCGTCTTTGTTCAAATACGGGTATGTAACAAATATTGCTACATTTTAATATACCATTTTGAGTTTATTATTATTATTTAAATATTATATATAATCTAATTTCTAGTTTATTAATGAATTATATATTTAAAAATATATTTGTATATAAATATAAAATTTAAAATTATTAGTTAAGTTAAATAACTTAATTTGATTAATTATATTTTAATTTTAATGTAATTGTAAAAAATAATAAAATGGTCAAGATAAAAAAATGTTAATTGATATAGATTGATACACACCCGCACAAACTAATATTGATCGAAAATGATTGAAACATACGAAACATCGGAAAAACACTCAACTTTTTATGAAAAGAAAAGTTCAATTATTTCATGCCAATCTATATAATTCTATATAAAAGGAAGCTCATGGCTATTTTCTTTTATATTATTATAAATAAATGATTAAATTTTAATTTAGATCTTTTTATTATGCTTAAATTTAATATTTAATTCTTATATTTTAATTTTTAATATAATATAATATTTATATATTTATAATATTATTAATTAGTTCAAATAGTTAATATCATTAATTTTTTTATTAAAATGTTATGTAGTTATATATAATTTGAAAGTAGATTTTTAAATTCAAAAAGTAGAAGAATTAAATTTTTGAAAAAAAAATAGGGAGAGTAAATTCTAAATGTACGAAGTGTACAGAGACTTAGAGTCATGGTTGTTTGAATTAAATCTGGAACCGACTAATATATTGGTCCGAAGAGAGGCATTCGATCAGTTGATGGACTAACTGGTACAAACTGGTTGAACTAGGCTAAAAAAACCATTGAAATGATTTTTTTTATGATTTATTTAATTGAATTGTACGAACCAATGGCCTAATCGATTCAACCTAATTCGATTCTGAAACCTTGTATTAATTGTATTTTAATTTTTAAATTTTTACGTTATAGTTTATATAAATAAATAATCAATCCAATATAAAACTTGAGCGGAATCATACTAATTTAAAATTTAAACGGTGCATAACGACTGATACCGTTGCAATGCTCACCACTCTAAGGTTAGTTGAAATCTCAAATGCCATACAAATATATCATAATATACAAATAATAGTATAATATAATATAATAAAAGGAAGTAAAGACATCCAAAATTGCCTCCCATAGTTGGGAGATTGAATTATTGGTGTTAGAAAATACCTACGGATTTATTTAATCTGGTATCAAGTTGAATTTGTTTAGTGTAAACTCATAAATTTTGGGACAAGCAAAGACTTCGATAGTGATTACATTACATCTATATTTCTGACTTTGTGATGTAATTATGGATGAGTATTGGATTTTTATTTCTAATATTGTATATATATATGTTTTTGGTGTGTTTTGTTTGTTTTTTTATGTAATTTTATCTATTAAAAGTTACACAATATTGAGAGCTTCAACGGAATTTGAGGACTACTCTACTGTTTTACCATGCACATCATGTATCGAGGGAGTTTTCTCAAACTTATTTTTAATTGGGAACTTATTAGGAACAACATGTAATTTAAGTGTGGGGAGACACATAATTTTCTATTTTTTTGTTTTGTCTGTTTTATTAAAAAATATTATTTATGTTTTTGTTTGAAATGCATGGTGTTTGAATTATGTTTGACATTGATATATTTGGTTTTTGGTATTGAATGTGCATTTGACTCTCAAAGCACACAAATTATGGTTGATCTTAGTTAATTTAGTTCTCTAAAAGTAGATTAGTTAGTTCAATAAGGTTAAGTTGCATATTAGGCTAGAGGTGATTATTTTCTATGAAAATATGTATGAATTTGTGTCAAATGATAGATAAGTTGTATAGATAATTGTAGATAGATAGTGCTTGAATCTTTTGTCATTCATTTGTGTAAATGTTGAGCATGATTGAAATTGTGTAATGTGAAATGTTTTGAGGATGACCTAAGATATTGTTTGGATAACTAGAGCATAAATAAGCATACCTTTATGCTATCCCTAGGTCCTATGTTTTAGCCTTTATTTATCTTTTCTTGATGAACCTTTATTTTTGAGACCTTGAGCTTAAATTGAGTATGAAACTTAAACATTCTATGTCCTTATTATTTGATTTGCATCATGAAATGGACGTAAAGCCTTGGATATTGAAGGTTAGGTAGCAACATTATAGTGGTTTCAAAATGTGTACTTGAGTGAAAAAGTGAGGAACTGGTTCAACATGGTTGGTATAAACTTTTGCTAAAATATGCTTAAATGAAAATTTTGTGAGTGAACAAAAGCAATCTGAAGGTTAAAAGCATGATGACTGAATAAAAGCACTGAACGTGTCAAAAGCATTGTGAGTGAAAAGAGTGATATACTAGAATGTACTCAAATGATGAATCATATTCGAGCTTAAAAAGAATTATTTCATTTTTATAATGCACAAAACTTGATAGTTTGTTTTTTTTTTGGTTCTTGTTAATATTGAACCATATCCTCCATAATTTGGAGATAAAAGGGAGGTGAGAGAAGGAGGGATAAGGAGGTGAGCTTAATGATAAATGTTGGATCTAGTGACTTAAGTGTAGCATTTTTGTTAATGAACACTTGTAATTTTTTAAAACAGATTGGTTAATAAAATTATTCATGAATTACATTAATACTTTGTATAATGTCCTCATACAATTTTTTTACGTAAAGAAAAATAAAAGTAAATATTGCTCATTGGTTGCCTAATGTTTAAACTAATATTAAGCGGATCGTAATACGAAAAGACAAATTATATTAGTAGATGAACCTAAACATACCCTTAGTCTAATATGTTGTATATCAAGTCCAATTGGGGAGATGCTTTGTCTTGGGCATTGAAACGGATAACTCACAGAAGATAGAGACATAGATGTGACTGGCTTGACTGACAGCACATTGAACTGGACCCAAGAAAAATAGATCATGAATTCATTTATGGATTTATTCACTTGTGACGTTCATAGTGTGACATACTGATAGCCTCCAGAGGTACCAACATCCAGAGTAAGAATCATGCGCAAGAGATATGAAATAAGCGGTATCCGCAAGTATACGGGTTAGTTTGTAATATACTTACAACGAAGTAGGTAAGTATTACGAGGATTGTACCCAAGAGAGGCGAGTACTAAATTAATTTAACCTAAGTACAAATAGATCTAATTAGTACTTTAACTAAAACATATTACGATAAAATATAAATAGAATTTTTTGGGGTTTTATAAATAAAGGAACAAAATACCATAAATGAAAAGAATTTCAAAAAAACTAACTTATAAAGTCTATCAAATCTAGCTATGGGTGATTAGCTCACTTTGGTGGTCATAACTAATTACTATTTTTGGGTTTCTATTCAATAAACTAGCCCATTAACCTAGCAGGATCTTTCGATCTTCCAGTAAACTAATGAGTCGGCAATAACTACTAATCTCTCGACCTCACAGAACAAACTGGTTTGAGGCTAAGGTGATCACTGATAGGCCATACCAATTTTGGGTTAATTCCCATCTAAATGACTTCTTAGGGTCGTCAGGCCTTGGGTTTAAGTTCTTTCTCTCCCAAACAGTTGAGCCGTTAAGAAAACCATACATAGTCATTAATTAGCCACACTTCCACTCACTAATCCCCCATAAGAGAATTAGTTCCTCATAGATCTCATAAACACAATAAACTTGACAAATAATATATGTTGTAGGCCAATTTTGTCCCGTTTACACTTTAGGCCCAATATATTAAACCCAAAACAGACCCTAAACCAATACCCAACTAACAATACAAGCTACCCAAACCCAACTACCCATTTAACCCATCCTCAAACCCAATCTAAACCTAAGCCCACTAATCCCAAAACAATGTAGCCCAAACCATAACAAAAAAACAACAACAAAAATTTCAAACCCTAGGTGCGCCGCACCTAGGGTCTTCTGACAACATGACTGTCACATCCACCGTCAGCCACCATACCTCCACTCCACCACCATCAACCACTCTGCAAAATGAAGCAGACACGCAAGCAGCAAAAACGGATTAGAAAGCAATGAAAACGACTATATAAGCCGAACAAAGTGATGTAAAAAGGGGATTTTTTTCGACAATTTTCAATACATACATACATTATTTTCAAAAAAAAAAAGTAGATCAAGCAAGAAAATCAATCCAAATCAGAGAACCAAAGCATTAATAGTCGAAACTAGAAACCCTAAGGTGATTTCATCATTTTTCTCTATTTATTTTAAATCTTTTTTAGTATATATCTTTATCTATCAAAAAAAGATATATAATATTAAGCAAAATAAAATAAAATAAAATAAAAGAAAGTAAAAAAAAATACCTTTTGAACTTTCGGCGGCGGCGGACCTGCGACAGCGCACGGCGGTCGGCGACCGGACGGTGACCGGCCCTGTGGCCGGAAATCACCTCACCTCACCCCTCCCCTCTCTCTTTTTTTTTTCTCTCCAGCAGCACAAATGATTTTTTTTTCTGAAAAAGGCCCTTTTATAGCCTCCCAAAACGACATCGTTTTGGGGGCTGCCTTTTAACCCCAAAACGACGTCGTTTTGAGCTAACCCGTGTGTTGACCCGACCCGCTCCAAGGATCCGCGTATTTTTACTTAAGGGTTTAATTGCGCAAATGACCCTTCCACCTTTTTATGTTTTCGCAATTGAGTTTTTTAATATTTCTTAATTTGGCCCCAAAATTTGTTGCGCTTTGTGATCTGGTCCTTTGCCATACGCTGCGTTTTAGGATGAGGGAATATTGCGCTTTTGGTCCTCTACCGTTTTACGCGCGTTCAAATAAGTCCTTCCTTTTTGTTTTTATTTCGAATTCGCCTCAAAAATTTCATTTTTAATTAAATTTCGTCCTTTTTTCACTTTTTTCTCATTATTTTATTTTAATTTTAATATTATTTATACTATTATATTTTATTACTGTTATTATTATTATATTTTTTTATTTATTAGCATTTCATTATTATTATTTTTTTACTTAATATTTATATATATTATAGTATTATTAATAGTTTTTAATATTATTGTTTTTGTTAATATATTCATATGCCATATATGTATTCTTTCAATATATATATTATACTCCATATTCGCATACATATATTAATATTATATTATGTATATTATTTTTTAAAATATTATATTTTTTTATATGTTATGTATATATTTTTAATATCATATTAGTCATATATTTTATTATATTATGTATATATTTTTAATAACTATATTATGTATGTATTTTTAACACTATATTACGTACATGCTTTTAATATCATTATTATGTATATATTTTTAATATATATATGTGTATATTTATGTAATACTATTAATAGTTGTTTTTAATATTATTATTATTATTTCTAATATGTATATATTATTTATATATTTTTAATACTATGTATATACCTTTTAATACTATTATTATGTTTATATTTTAGTATATATACGTATGTATATAGGTAACATTATTAGTGTTTAATATCATGTTTCTGTCACTTTACTAACTATTATTATATGTATATATATTTATTGTTTTTATTTCGTGTTTAATACTATTATTACGTTTAATATCGCATGCATTGTTATTGTTTTTAATATTATTGTCACATTTATTATTTGCTTCAATGTATTTCTAACTCTTTTATTTTTTGTTTCTTACCCATTCTGTATCAGTTTGCTCTTTTTATTATATTATTAGCATATCATTTTTTTATTATTATTTTCTTTTTATTGTAAATATTGATTTTATTATTGTCCTAATGCTCTTATATTATATGTTAATATTTTTTCATTCATTATATCATTGTTTGCACCATTTATTTATTTAGGAATTTTTATTTTGAAGAATATTTTTCTTCATTTTTTTCAATAAATAACGCAATGTACCGATTTAACATTAAGTCATTGATTTCATCGCTATGTTGGATGAAATTCGTCGGCTCGTGTTAAAAACAGGACGCCCTTCAAAAGAAACCGAAATTTTAAAAATTCTCGTGTTTTGATCGAATCACTATTAAATATCAATTTGAACTCGTATTTTTGAAAATTAAGACAACACATGTTTAACGAGATACCAATTTTGGGCGTCGCGAGGGTGCTAATACTTTTCTCGTGCGTAACCGACTCCCGAACCCTATTTTTTCTCTAGTTTTTGACGTAGATCTAAGCTCGGCCTTCTTTTTTTTAAAAAAATAAATTTTCTTTTTAAAAAAGAGGATTTATTAGGTGTCCGATCACACCTAGGAAAAAGGATCGGTGGCGACTCCCTTCTTTTTAAAACCGAAATTCCATTTTCAAATTTTCAAATAATCGCCTCAACTAGCGACCAAAGCGAAATTTTTACGTCGCTACAGCTGGCGACTCCGTTGGGGAGCCATTCTTGAGAGTCGAGTCGAATTAAACGCGTGTTGTCAAAATTTTCAAATTTCCTTGTTCAAATTAATATTTAGTCGTGATCCTCAAATTTTGTTTTCAAAAATCATGCATTTGCATCATGTTGTAAATATTTTTCTAACTTGTTTTATCTTTTGCTTTTCAGCTCTAAGTTTTTATAGTTTTAGTTCCGTAGTTTTAAAATAAGATGAAAGGTTTGTAAGTTTCTCCCCACACACCGTGCACTTGCATTTTGCATAACATAAGTTCTCTACCCGGGCTCCGTCTGTTTAAGTGAAAGTAAACGCTATGCCTTCGTGAGTTAACTCGTCCCTCCGCACAGGCTAGTGAATACTTTCAGGTTATATATAACTTATGCTTTCGTGAGTTAACTTGTCCCTCCACATAGGCATAAGTAAATGTGATCCCTCAAATTGAACTTGTAAGCTTGTGATAGGCAATGACCGAGGCTTCGTACTAATCTTAGCAGATGACAGTACGGAAAATTTGAGTACCTATCTAGAACCGAAACCTCATATAGTGAATCATATGAGCCACCTAATTAGAGCCATGACGAACCTCTATCCGTTAATAGTCACCAAAATAAGTACATAGGAGAAATGCCTCTTACCTTTTATTTCTTTGACATTTACAGTTTTTATTTGGATTTTTCGTAATTTTCCTCTGTTCATATTTGTTGTACTAACCAAGGTATTTGTCTTTGTTTTTATTTTGCATCATGCATCATAGGCATCTTGATTAGGAAGGTGTTGATTAGAGATTGGTTGCCCAAAAAGGGTTTCTGATGGAGGAGTCAATTACACAAGTGACCGAGAAAAATGTCGTGATTCGAGACTGGTCTTTAAAGACTCAGAAAGCGAAAGGGGACAGTTTAACAGAAGGATGTATCTCCAATCTTCCCGAGCAAGTAATTTCAAATGCTCGTCAGAATAACCTCGAAGATTTGACTCAAATTTGGAAACAGTGGGACTCAGAGAGTAGGGGCATCTTCACTGAAAAGTATAGGGATATAGCTCACTTGATCGCCATCAACGTAGACGAACAGTTGATTCAAGCCATGGTTCGATTCTGGGACCCAGCTTACCAGTGCTTTACTTTCAATCAGGAAGATATGACTCCGACCATAGAAGAATATGCTGCTTTACTTCGTGTTGATAATGTGCAATTCAACAAGATATATATGAAAAAGCCTAAGCCAATAACCTTCAAGAAAAAGCTAGTGAGGTTGACCAGAATGACCGATATATGGGCTGAAAAACAGATAAAGAAAAAGAATGAAGTCAGTTGTGTTCCGTGGTTTTCTCTGCGAGACTTAGTTCAAAACCATCCAGATATTGCAAAGAGAATGGATCTGTTTGCTTTGGCCATTTATGGACTGATCGTCTTCCCAAAGGTTTTGGGGCATATAGAAGTCGCGGTAGTGGATTTCTTTGAAAGGTTGGGGTAAGGGATCAACCCCATCCCAACTATCTTGGCCGAGACTTTTAGATCTCTGAGTAGTTGTAGGAGAAAAGGGCAAGGACATTTTATCGGATGCGCGCAGTTACTTAATGTTTGGATTCTGAGCCATTTCTAGAAAGTAGAGCGCACACCTTTCCACATGTTCTCAAAAACATTCGCCCCATTAAAGGCTTACTTTGAGAAAGATTGGCCGAAAGATGTCATCTAGCAGCACTGGGTTTCGATTTTTCAAAACCTTCGCGCTGAAGAGATAACCTGCAGAGCATCATGGATTCGTCCTTCAGTTCTGATATATAAATGCGGAAGCCAAGATTGGGTTTCTTTACTAGGATTATGGGGAGGAATTGGATAAGCTCCGTTAATGGTTCAAAGGCAGTTTGCTTCACGACAGTTCATACCCGCTACCGGAGGATTGGCACAATCAGAGTTTGCCTTTACGGGTGAAGGCTACATGAAAAGAGTCCAAGATACTGCAAAGTCTTGGAAGGAAATTCACCTAATGGAGTTAGCCCTTTATGCTGATACTGTCACTTAGGATTATGACTTATGGAGAAAATGACGAGTGAATAGTCAACAAATCTCACCGACGAGTTATACTTTCCAAATTCCTTTCACAGAAGAAATGCCATCCGAGCTGGAAGTGGCGAGACATGAATTCGAATGTGAAAAGGCCAAGCTATTACAGGATATTAGTTCTCTTTAGGAGGAAAACTACCAGCTGAAGATCGGGGTTCAAATTGAAGAATCCAAAACCATGAAAGTTCAAAAAGAAGCTGAGAACGTGAGAAACGATTTAAGGGACCTTCATTTGGAAAATAAAAAATTAAGAAATACTATAAAAAATAGTGGTTTGGGCAAGTCATCAGCAGAATGGAAGGAAGAAATCAGTAACATCAAAGGTGGGATAAAATTCTAGAAAGGAAAAGCAAAGAAAGAAGAGGAAAAAGTTACGCGTGCTATGATAGAGTTAAGAAAGAAGAATGTTGAGTATGAAACTGTGACTGCAGACTTTGTGACTAGTCAGCCTGAATGTCAAGAGCTAAGAAGAAAAATACGAGATTTAAAAAATACACTGCAAGCTCAATAGCAACAATTGGATAATCTCCTAGAAGCCCTGGAAGAAAAGAATAGTCAGTACGACAGAGACATTCACGCCTACGAAAGAGCTCTCTAAGAAAAGAAAATGCAACTCGGCTTTTTGATCAATGAAATTTGCAAGGCGACTATGCAAGTTGTGCAATTATCAGATGAAGCTGAAACTCTCAGTTGCTAATTTCCTCCGAGCTAAAGATCAAGCATGTTAGAGTTCTTAGAGCGAGTGAAGAAACAAGGCGATGTGGCTAGGAAATCTGTGTAACTGTTGAATCAAAAAATGGCGAAACGTTTTGTAATAGACTCTTTTGATAAATGAAATGCCTAAGTATGGGGCTATCTTGAAATCAACACCAAAATTCTTGCATATTTATTCATGACTAACATTTATTCGTCATTTATTCAACATTTGTTTGTCATTTATTCATTCATTCATTCATTGCATGTACATATCTCATAATCATTCATTGAGGTTAAAACCGTATAATCCGCAGTTGCGACACATCAAGTCTGGAATCACGCCATACTTATAGAACGCGTCTAAGAGCTAGAACCATAGAGGCCGAATTCAATGAAAGAATTGAAAGGATGGAAAGAGCCCAAAGAGAATTGCAAGAGCAGTTGGCTAAATCACAGCAGGAAACAAGAGATCTGATGGTGAGATCTCGAGAGGAATCACTCGAGCAAAAAGATCAAATGACCAAGATGATAGAAATGATGTTAGCTTTAGTTAAAGGAAAGGGGCCTATGTAGAGCCTTGACACTATGGAGCCTCAGCCAAGAACTAATCATGATCAGGATCCGCTCTATCCCCCAGGATTCACTCCACCTCATGCACATGTAATGTAAAGAGAATGTCCTCGAGTAGAACCTGCAAGCTTGGAGCAACGACCCGTACCCCTTGCTCATCTAGGGCAAGGTATATTCGTATCGAACCCCGGAGCTAATCCTATCGATCCCAATGTTCCAGATTTGGATAATCCGATAGAAATAGTCAGGTTGAAAATGGATGATCATGATGATCAGGATAAGTATAGGACTTTGGAAGAAAGACTGAAAGCGATAGAAGGTACTGAAGCCTTCTCTGCATTGAGTGCCAAAGAGCTCAGTTTGGTGCCCGATCTGGTTCTGCCTCCGAAATTCAAAGTACCAGATTTTGAAAAATACGATGGCACGAGATGTCCAAAAGCGCACCTTATCATGTTCTGCCTGAAGATGACTGGTTACGTGAATGAAGATAAATTGCTAATACACTGTTTTCAAGATAGCTTGGTCGGATCGGCTCTTCGATGGTATAATCAGCTTAGTAGAGAAAAGATTCGATCATGGAAAGACTTAGCATCTACATTTTGTGAACAATACAAGCATGTATCTGACATGGTGCCTGATCGGCTGACTCTGCAGATGATGGAAAAAAAGCCGACGAAAACTTTTAGACAATACGCCCAAAGATGGAGGGATATCTCGGCCCAAGTAGAACCCCTATTAACTAAAACTGAAATAACGGTCCTCTTCATCAACACTTTGAAAGCACCATTTTACGATAAGTTGGTAGGAAGTGCCACGAAAGATTTCACAGATATTGTAATATCCGGGGAACTTATAGAGAATGCCATCAAAAGTGGAAGGATGGAAGGCCTCAAGAGCTCGAAAAGGACAGTACCCATGAAGAAAAAAGAGGCAGAAACCTACATGGTGGGAACTGAGAGTCACTAGACTTCTAATCCGTCTCCAACCCAGTCACGACCTCGATATCGCCCACCTCCAAACTTCTATTATCCTCCCCAAAGCCCTTACTATCAAGCACCATCTCATTACCCTTCTTACCCCATTTACACCACAAATAACCAAAGACCAGTCACTACGTTCCCATAGAATACCATGCCAGCTCAAAGCCAACCTAAAGATGAACAAAAACCGGTAAGACCCAATCCTAAAAAACCTCAATTCACCCCTATTCCCATGTCATACGGAGAGCTGTACCCAAAACTATTAGAAAAACAATTAATATCCCCATATTATATGGCACCCTTGAAGCCTCCATACCCAAAATGGTACGACCCTAATGCTAGTTGCATGTACCACGCTAGAAACCAGGGGCATTCTACAGAAAATTTTTTGGCCTTTAAAAGGAGGGTTCAAGGTCTTATTGATGCAGACATTCTATGATTTGATGGTGTTGGCAATATGGCTGGAAACCCACTCCCTAATCACACTGAAGGGAACGTGAGCGCAGTGATAAAAGAAGACAGGTGGCGAACCAAAAGCTGCGTTTTTGAAATAAAGACACCTTTATAGAAGATATGGAAGGCGATGGTTGAAAATGGGCTGTCCTGTCACCCCTACAGAATTTTTAAAGAAGGAAGTATAAAAAGTCAATGTTTTTGTGACTTCCATGGTATTAAAGGGCATGACATTCAGTCTTGTGAGGAATTAAGAAAGTTACTTCAAGATATGATGGACAATAAGGAAGTCAATATCTTTAACAAAATGAAAGAGGACGATGAAGGAGAAGTATGCACTTCTGATAATCAATCATCAGGTTTCCCTTATAGTGCCGATCGACCATTGGTGATTTATTACGATGCAAAAAAGGAGCAAGTGAAACCAAAGATGATAATTGAAGTACCATCTCCTTTCCTTTACAAAGACATCAAGGTAGTACCATGGAAATATGATGTCAACATCATCATACCTGAAGGTGAAAAATCCAAAGTTACTGCCGGAAATGTTGGAGAAGTTGGACACTTCACCCGCAGCGGGAGGTATTATTCTAAAGTGGTCAAACCAATGAAGAAGACTAATGACTTGAAGCAGAAAGGAAAGGCACCGATGCATGAGGCTGAGGTCGAACTTGAGACTCCGTCCGAACAAGAAGTTAAAAGGCCTATGAATGAAGAGGAAGCATATGAATTCTTAAAGTTCATCAAGCATAGTGAATATAACGTCGTGGAACAGTTAAGCAAAGAATCGACACGAATCTCGGTATTATCCCTATTGTTGAATTCAGAACCACATCGGAATGCTTTGCTGAAAATGTTAAACTAAGCTTACGTGGCAAGCAATATATCTGTCGAAAAACTTGATAGGTGGGTGAATAACCTGAACGCGGATAATTTTATTTCTTTCAGTGATGACGAAATACCGCCAAATGGTAGGGGCTCCGTAAAAGCATTACATATCAAAACCCGCAAGGGTTATATAATACCGAATGTGCTCATTGATAACGGGTCAGCACTCAATGTTATGCCTTTGGCCACGCTTTCTAGAATTCCAATTGATATATCTTATCTGAGGCCTTGTCACTCTACAGTAAGAGCATTTGATAGGACAAGACGAGAAGTCATAGGAAAAATTGAAATTCCTCTAGAAGTAGGCCCCTATTTATATGACATCGAGTTTCAGGTCATAAACATCACGCCTTCATATAATTTCCTTTTAGGAAGGTCTTGGATCCACTCTGCTAGGGCAGTTCCTTCATCTCTCCATCAAAAAGTGAAGTTTATCATGGATGGTCTTTTGGTCACTGTCGTGGGTGAGGAAGACATTATCGCATCTATATCTACTGATACACCATACCTCGAAGTAAGCAAAGATGCAATAGAATATTCCTTCCATTCCTTCGAATTTATCAATGTTACGTTCGTTGCTGAAGGAAATAAAATTCCCATGCCTAAGTTGTCAAGGAACACCAAGATGGGAATTAAGCTAACTGTGGGAAAGGGAGCCCGAGCGAGGAAAGGTTTGGGAAGATATCAGCAAGGGATAGTTAGAGCTCTAAGACCAGTGCCCCATAAGGCTCGATATGGTTTAGGGTTCGAACCGGATATACGACAAAGAAGAAAACAGTTGCAGAAAGATCGAGAAAGGCGAATTGCAAGAGCCTTAGGCCAAGAATTAGAATGGGAGCCCATGACGTACCTTCCTTTGTAAAAAACATTTACATCTACAGGAATGATACACCCCGAGGAAGATAATCCATGAAGCACACTGTTATTAATTGGAAAGGGTCTTCAGAATGTCAGTATAAATGTCATTGACAAATGAGATGATGCAATTAAAGATGTTTCAATGATAGGCCCTTGTCCTCCTGGATTCGTTTTGAACAATTGGACTACTATGGACCTTCTTGTAGTTTCTAAGTCTCTTCTAGAGTAATGCTCAATGTTAACACTCTTCTTTTTGTATGTCCCTAAGTAATAGTGGGATTCTTTTGTAAGAGCTTATGTTTGCTCTTTATCATTTAAATGAACATTAATAGAGATGCATTTTGTCATGGTCCTTTCATTCTCATTAAATTCATATTTTTTCCCTCTTCTCACAGCCTGTCATTGCATATATCTCACATAATGCCATGCTTGTTGGTCCCAATACTTTGATGATCCTCTATAGTTTTGTTTTCCATTCAACTTTCAGGTGCTCAGATATCAATGATATGAGCAAACCCGTTACAAATCTTGAAATCAATTTCGAGAAGGCTATTTGTTTAGGAGAGTTCGAAGCTGAGGAAAATGTTGAAGACTATGTCTCGTCTCCTAACTTACTAAGAATGGTAGAACAAGAAGATAAACAGATTCTACCTCATCAAGAATCTGTTGAGATAGTAAACTTGGGAAATGAAGAAAAGAGGCAAGAAGTGAAGATTAGGACATCTATTTTAGATAACACCAAATATGATTTGATCGCTTTGCTTCATGAGTACAAAGATGTATTTGCATGGTCGTATCAGGACATACCAAGATTGGATGAGGATGTAGTGGTCCATAGACTCCCACTGAAACCAGAATGCAAACCCATTCAACAGAAGCTAAGACGAATAAGACCTGAAATGCTGTTAAAGATAAAAGAAGAAGTCAAGAAACAATTCGATGCTGGCTTCCTACAAGTCTCCAAATACCCACAATGGGTAGCTAACATAGTCCCAGTACCGAAGAAAGACGGCAATGTACGAATGTATGTGGATTTTCACGATCTGAATCGAGCAAGTCTTAAAGATAATTTGCCTTTGCCATACATCGATACATTGGTGGATAACACAGCCAAACATTTATTATTTTCATTCATGGATGGATTCTTGGGTTATAATCAGATAAAGATGGCTCCCGAGGATATGGAGAAAACTACTTTCGTAACGATGTGGGGAACATTCTGTTATAAGGTGATGCCGTTCGGATTAAAGAACGCTGGGGCAACATATCAGAGGGCCATGGTGATGTTGTTTCATGACATGATGCACAAAGAAATAGAAGTCTACGTCGATGATATGATCGCCAAATCCAAGGGGGAAAGAGAGCATGTTGGGAACCTCAGGAAGTTGTTTGAAAGACTGAGAAAGTTCCAGCTAAAGCTCAATCCAGCCAAATGTACGTTTGGGGCTACCTCGGGAAAATTGCTAGGCTTCATCGTCAGCGAGAGAGGCATTGAAGTTGATCCAGAAAAGATTAAAGCCATACAAGAACTACCACCTCCGCGCACGCAAAAAGAAGTCAGAGGATTTTTAGGGAGGTTGAATTACATCGCTCGGTTCATTGCTCAACTTACCAACCAGTGTGACCCAATTTTTTGACTTCTTCGAAAGCATAATCCAGGAGAATGGAACGAGGAATGCCAAGTAGCTTTTGACAAGATAAAACAGTATTTGTCTAGTCCCCCGGTGCTAGTACCGCCAACTCCAGGAAGACCGTTAATATTTTATCTGACCGTGTTCAAAAATTCCATGGGTTACGTACTGGGGCAACATGATGAGTTAGGGAAAAAGGAAAAGGCGATTTACTATCTCAACAAAAGTTCACAGAGTATGAGGCAAAGTATTCGTCAAATGAAAAATTCTGTTGTGCTTTGGTTTGGGTAGTTCAGAGGCTCACGCAATATATGGTGTATCATACGACATGGTTGATTTCAAAGCTGGACCCCATAAAGTACATGATGGAATCACCTGCACTTTTAGGAAGAATGACACGATGGCAGATCCTATTATCAGAATACGACATCGTCTATGTGAGCCAAAAGTCAATAAAAGGGAGTGCAATAGCTGATTTCTTAGCAACTCGAACGATGGAAGAATACGAGCCATTGAGATTTGATTTCCCAGATGAAGACTTGATGTGCATTACGGGAAAAAAATGTGAGTCATCCAAAGAGAAGTTATGGAAGATGAACTTTGACGGTGCATCGAATACATTGGGGCATGAGATTGGAGCAGTCTTAGTATCACCAGAAGGGAACCATTATCCCTTCACTTCCAGGCTGAATTTCTTCTGTACCAATAACATAGCGGAATATGAGGCCTGTATCATGGGACTTTATGCAGCTATTGAACGAAACGTCGAAATCTTAGAGGTGTATGGGGACTCAGCATTGGTGATATACCAAATCCGTGGAGATTGAGAAGTGAGAGATTCGAAATTAGTTAAATATAGCGATCTAGTGGCAGGACTGATTAAAGAATTTAAAGAAATAACTTTTAATTACTTCCCATGAGAAGAAAACCAATTGGCCGATGCCCTAGCCACTTTGGCTTTAATGTTCAAAGCAAATAGAAAAACAGAAATAATGCCTTTCCAAATGAGCATATACGAGGTCCCTGCACATTGTTTTAGCATTGACAAAGAGCCAGATGGACGGCCATGGCTCCATGATATCTTAGAATATGTCAAAAATCAAAGGTATCCCGAACAAGCAAATGAGAATGACAAAAGAACCATCAGAAGAATGGTAGTGGGATTTGTTCTTGACGGGGACATCCTGTACAAAAGAGGAAAAGATCAAGTGCTTCTAAGATGCGTGGATGCTATTGAAGCCAGAAAAATACTCGAAGATGTTCATGAAGGAATCTGTGGGACACATGCCAATGGTTTCACTATGGCCAAGAAGATTATGAGACTCGGTTACTACTGGTTGACGATGGAAAGCGACTGTATTAGTTATGCAAGAAAATGCCACAAATGTCAAATTTATGGCGATAAGATTCATGTAGCTCTTTCGCCCCTTCATGTCATGACTTCTCCGTGGCCTTTTTCTATGTGGGGCATGGATGTTATAGGGCCAATTTTCCCAAAAACTTCTAATGGACACTGATTTATTTTTGTCGTGATAAATTACTTCATGAAATGGATAGAAGCCGCTTCATTTGCTAATGTAACGAAAACTGCAGTTTGCAGGTTCTTAAAAAAGGAAATCATTTGTCGATATGGTTTGCCTGAAAGAATCATTTCAGATAATGCCTTGAATTTGAACAACAAGATGATGAAAGAAGTGTGTGAGCAATTTCAAATAAAGCATCATAACTCCTCGCTCTATTGCCTAAAGATGAACGGAGCTGTTGAAGCGGCCAACAAAAATATTAAGAAGAGTATTGGAAAAATGATAGAGTCATATAAGGACTGGCATGAGAAGCTACCATTCGCTTTGTATGCATATCGCACATTTGTACGGACATCTACGGGAGCAACTCCTTTCTCTCTGGTCTATGGAATAGAAGCTGTGCTACCTATTGAAGTTGAGATCCCCTCTCTACGAGTCTTAATGGAGTCGAAACTAGAGGAAGCAGAGTGGGTTCGACCTCGATATGACTAGTTAAACCTTATTGAAGAAAAACGTTTGAAGGCAATCTATCATGGACAGATGTACCAGAAGAGAATGATTGCGGCCCATGACAAGAAAGTAAGACCAAGAGAATTCCACGAAGGAGAACTCATGCTGAGAAAGATTATCCCAATACAAAAAGACTTCTGAGGAAAATGGGAACCAAATTGGAAGGACCATATGTCGTGAAGAAGGCTTTCTCAGGTGGAGCTTTGATTCTCACTGAGATGGATGGGAAAGAGTTACCTAACCCAGTGAACTCAGATGTTGTAAAAAATATTATGCCTAAAAAAATATCAAGGTGAAAACCCGAAAAGGGCGTCTTGATGAACAAAAAGGATTAGGATGAAAACCTGATAGGGCGTCCTAATGAAGCAAACCTGGGCTTAAAGAGCAAGGAGCTTGAACGGTGGGTCAAACAGCGAGACTGCAATATTTGAAGCATTTCTGAAAGCTCGAAATCTTCTACACAAGAAGCCACACTCGAAAGGATTCTTGATTAAGAAACGTGGAAGAGTTCATGTGTTGAATATCTAGAGCATTTGTTTCCGTTGAATGCAATCCCCTTTCTCTTTATGATACTTTTTACTATCCTTGGTTAATTTTCTTTGTTTGCTACCTTTGAAATAAATAAATGTGAGGTATCCCTTTCGTCCCTACCTTACAATTTTCATGCATCTTATTATGTGGTTTATTTAAATGGTAAATAGTGAAATGACATACTCCAAACAAAAGAAATGTTAACCATTACCCGGATGAGAGTTTGATAAGTACAAGAGCCTCAAAGTAAGGACAAAGTTCAACCAGGGGCAAAATAGTGATATCTGAGAAACGCAGGTTACTTGTAAAACTTGAGGTTGGGTACAAAGCCTGAAGAGAAAGTCAAGAATCGAAGCAATGAACGTAGATCATCATAAGAATCGTAACGAAAAGGGATATGTGACAGACAAGCCCAAGGCGCATAGCATAATCATGTAGGCATAAAGGCATTTAAGACAAACATGTGCATATCATGATAACATCATGCATGACAAATACAGGTACTCCAGTAGAGCAAGAGGTTTCGATGATAGCTGTACTGAATCAAGGAAAGAGACACTCGAGTTCCACCAGATGACATGTGTGGGTATTCTGATATTTTTTTTTTATTTCAGTTATTCCAATAATCAACTCATATTGAGAGAGGTGAGTTGAGCCTCAAGACACGCTGAGGTATTTTTAATTTCTGTTTTTCAAAAAATCAACTCATATTGCGAGAGGTGGGTTGAGCCTCAGGTCACGTTGAGGTATTTTTAATTCTATTTTCAAAAAAAATTAACTCATATTGCGAGAGGTGAGTTGAGCCTCGGGTCTCACGTCGAGGTACTTTCAATTTCTGTTTTCAATTTTTACGTTTTTCAAAAATCAACTCATATTGCAAGAGGTGAGTTGAGCTTCGGGTCACACGTTGAGGTTTTTCAACTTCTATTTTTCAAATTCTGTTTTTAATTTTTGTTTTTCAAAAATCAACTTATACTGCAAGAGGTGAGTTGAGCCTCGGGTCACACGCTGAGGTATTTTCAATTTCTATTTTTCAAAAAAATCAATCTCATATTGCGAAATGTGAGTTGAGCCTCGGGACACGCTGAGGTATTTTCAGTTTTTGTTTTTCAAATTCTGTTTTTATCAAAAGTCAGCTCATATTGCGAGAGGTGAGTTGAGCCTCGGGTCACATGCCGAGGATAAAGATTGGAGTTAATCGAAGACACAGATTTTGCCTACTTGAAGTTGTAGTGAAGCAGGTTGAAGTTACAAGTCTTATCTCCCTGAAGTTGTAGCAGAGCCTTGAAGTTACAGTGGAGCTGATCTAAGTTGCAGTGAAGCACATTGAAGTTGCAGATCTTATCTTTCTGAAGATACAACGAAGCAGATCAAGAAAATGGATCTTATATCCCTGAAAATGCGAGCAGATTAAAGCTACAAGGCATATCTCCGAATTTACAGTGGATTGAACCAAAGCTACAAGATGCGGTGGACTGGAAAAAGACTACCTGAATGAGAAAAGCACCAGAGAAGTCAAGACAGGGCAAAATTGGCCTTTTCTTGTGTCTTTGCTCTATTCCCGTTACACGACAATGAGCAAAGAGGGGCAGCTGTTGTAGGCCAATTTTGGCCCGTTTACACTTTAGGCCCAATACATTAAACCCAAAACAGACCCTAAACCAATAGCTAACTAGCAATACAAGCTACCCAAACCCAACTACCCATTTAACCCATCCTCAAACCCAATCTAAACCTAAACCCACTAAGCCCAAAACAATGTAGCCCAAACCATAACAAAAAAACAACAAAAATTTCAAACCCTAGGTGAGCCGTACCTAGGGTCTTCTGCCACCATGACTGTCACATCCACCGTCAGCCACCATACCTCCACTCCACCACCATCAACCACTCTGCAAAATGAAGTAGACATGCAAGCAGCAAAAACGGATTAGAAAGCAATGAAAACGGCTATATAAGTCGAACAAAGTGATGTAAAAAGGGGATTTTTTTCGACAATTTTCAATACATACATACATTATTTTCAAAAAAAAAACAGTAGATCAAGCAAGAAAATCAATCCAAATCAGAGAACCAAAGTATTAACAGTCGAAACTAGAAACCCTAAGGTGATTTCATCGTTTTTCTTTATTTATTTTAAATCTTTTTTAGTATATATCTTTATCTATCAAAAATATATATTATTAAGCAAAAAAATAAATAAATAAAAGAAAGTAAAAAAAATATACCTTTTGAACTTTCGGCCACCGTGTGCGGTGGCTGGCGGCGACGGAGCTGCGGTGGCGCACGGCAGTCCGGTGACCAGACGGTGACCGGCCTTGTGGCCGTAAATCACCTTACCCCTCCCCTCTCTCTTTTTTTTCTCTCCAGCAGCATAAATGATTTTTTTTCTAAAAAAAGGCCCTTTTATAGCCTCCCAAAACAACGTCATTTTGGGGGCTGCCTTTTAACCCCAAAACGACGTCGTTTTGAGCTAACTCGTGTGTTGACTCGACCCGCTCCAAGGATCCGCGTGTTTTTACTTAAGGGTCTAATTGCGCAAATGACCCTTCCACCTTTTTATGTTTTCGCAATTGAGTTTTTTAATATTTCTTAATTTGGCCCCAAAATTTGTTGCGCTTTGTGATCTGGTCCTTTGCCATACGCTGCGTTTTAGGATGAGGGAATATTGCGCTTTTGGTCCTCTACCGTTTTACGCGCGTTCAAATAAGTCCTTCCTTTTTGTTTTTATTTCGAATTCGCCTCAAAAATTTCATTTTTAATTAAATTTCGTCCTTTTTTCACTTTTTTCTCATTATTTTATTTTAATTTTAATATTATTTATACTATTATATTTTATTACTGTTATTATTATATTTTTTTATTTATTAGCATTTCATTATTATTATTTTTTTACTTAATATTTATATATATTATAGTATTATTAATAGTTTTTAATATTATTGTTTTTGTTAATATATTCATATGCCATATATGTATTCTTTCAATATATATATTATACTCCATATTCGCATACATATATTAATATTATATTATGTATATTATTTTTTTAAATATTATATTTTTTATATGTTATGTATATATTTTTAATATCATATTAGTCATATATTTTATTATATTATGTATATATTTTTAATAACTATATTATGTATGTATTTTTAACACTATATTACGTACATGCTTTTAATATCATTATTATGTATATATTTTTAATATATATATGTGTATATTTATGTAATACTATTAATAGTTGTTTTTAATATTATTATTATTATTTCTAATATGTATATATTATTTATATATTTTTAATACTATGTATATACCTTTTAATACTATTATTATGTTTATATTTTAGTATATATACGTATGTATATAGGTAACATTATTAGTGTTTAATATCATGTTTCTGTCACTTTACTAACTATTATTATATGTATATATATTTATTGTTTTTATTTCGTGTTTAATACTATTATTACGTTTAATATCGCATGCATTGTTATTGTTTTTAATATTATTGTCACATTTATTATTTGCTTCGATGTATTTCTAACTCTTATTTTTTGTTTCTTACCCATTCTATATCAGTTTGCTTTTTTTATTATATTATTAGCATATCATTTTTTTATTATTATTTTCTTTTTATTGTAAATATTGTTTTTATTATTGTCCTAATGCTCTTATATTATATGTTAATATTTTTTTCATTCATTATATCATTGTTTGCACTGTTTATTTATTTAGGAATTTTTATTTTAAAAAATATTTTTATTCATGTTTTTTTTCAATAAATAAAGCAATGTATCGATTTAACATTAATTCATCGATTTCATCGCTATGTTGGGTGAAATTCGTCAGCTCGTGTTAAAAATGGGACGCCCTTCAAAAGAAACCGAAATTTTAAAAATTCTCATATTTTGATCGGATCACGATTAAATATCAAATTGAACTCGTATTTTTGAATATTAAGACAACACATGTTTAACGAGATACCAATTTTGGGCGTTGCGAGGGTGCTAATACCTTCCTCGTGCGTAACCAACTCCCGAACCCTAATTTTTCTCTTGTTTTTGACGTAGATCTAAGCTCGGTCTTCTTTTTGTTTAAAAAATTTAAATTTTCTTTTAAAAAAAGAGGATTTATTAGGTGTCCGATCACACCTAGGAAAAAGAATCGGTGGCGACTCCCTTCTTTTTAAAACCGAAATTCCATTTTCGAATTTTCAAATAATCGCCTCAACTAGCAACCAAAGCGAAATTTTTACGTCGCTACAATATATGTATAAAGAATAAATCAAGAGTAAGATTTAGAGAATCCTAAATTGTATTGATTGATGTATCACAAAATTACGACAAATAATGAAAATACTCGGATTCAACTATGAAAACCTTTTTATTCTGCTTTTAGACTAAACTATGAAAACTTAATTAAAACATAATGAAAATACTCAGATTCAAGCTCCTAAAGTGCGAAAACTAGTTTATTTTGCTACACCAAATTACGACAGATTACATACCTAAATCCTAAGTGGATAACAAATTATGTATGCATGACTCATACATATTGATGCAAGTAAAAGCTTGAGTTCGAATAGATAAGGAACCGAAAGCTGGGTGCGTTGGGTGTATGACCACTTTCGGAAGTACCAACGTCTAAAGTGAGAATCCTGCACAAAAGATCTGAAATAAGCGATATCCGCAAATATACGAGCTAGGTTGTAATTTAGTTACAACGAAGTGGGAAAGTACTCTGAGGATCGTACCCAATGGAGGCTAGTACTAAATTAATTCTAACCTAAATGCAAATAGATTTAATTAGTACTTTAAATAAATCATATTACGATAAAATATAAATAGATTTTTTTAGGGTTTTATAAATAAAGGAACAAAATAACATAAATGAAGAAAACTAACTTATAAACTCTATCAAATCTAGCTATGGGTGATTAGCTCGCTTTGGTGGTCATAACTAATTCCTATTTTTGAGTTTCTATTAAATTAACTAGTCATTAACTTAGTAGGATTTTTTGATCTTCCACTAAACTAATGAGTCGACAAGAACTATTGATCTCTCGTACCCAATGGAGGCTAGCACTAAATTAATTCTAACCTAAACGCAAATAGATCTAATTAGTACTTTAAATAAATCATATTACGATAAAATATAAATAGAATTTTTTGGGGTTTTATAAATAAATGATCAAAATAACATAAATGAAGAAAACTAACTTATAAATTCTATCAAATCTAGCTATAGGTGATTAGCTCGCTTTGGTGGTCATAACTAATTTCTATTTTTGGCTTTCTATTAAATTAACTAGTCATTAACTTAGCAGGATTTTTCGATCTTCCACTAAACTAATGAGTCTATAAGAACTATTTATTTCTTGACCTCACAATTCAAACCAATTTGGGGCTAAGGTGGTCACAGATAGGCCATATCAATTTTGGGTTAATTCCCACCTAAATGACTTTCTAGGGTCATCAAGCCTAGGGTTTAAGTTCTTCTTCTCCCAAACAGTTGATCCATTAAAAAACCCCTACATATTTATCAATTAGTCACACCTTCACTCACTAATCCGTTAAGAAAATAGTGGTTTTGCGTATTATTGAAGCGAAATACATGGCAATTACTGAAGCAGTAAAAGAAATAATTTGGTTAAGGGGTTTGTTTAGTGAACTGGTAAGCGGAAAAGGGGTAACTGTTGTATACTGTGATAGTCAAAGTGCCATACATCTCACTAAAGATCAAAGGCAACACGAGAGAACAAAGCACATAGACATTAGTTACCACTTTGCTCAAGAGGTGGTTATTCAAGGAGATGTTCAAAATCTTAAAATTGGCACAAAATAAAATCCTGCCTACATGTTGACAAAGAGTCTTCCGATTTTAAAGTTCGAGCATTTCTAGGACTTGGAAAGCACCCGATGAAGATTTAATTAGGCCTGTAATAGGGCTTGGCAAAGGAGTTAAGTCAAATACAAGTCAATGTAGATATTTGTGGGAGAATGCCTCTTATTTTTACCAAATAGTGTGTGACGTCCCTACAAGCAACACTCTTTCGTCCCAAAGACATGACGGTCCTTCACGTCCTAACGATAGATCAAGCGACATCACGACGTAGTGACATGCAGTCTAAGTTTTCTTTGTTTTATTATCCCAATTAAACTCTATTTTTAGTTTCCCACCTAAACTCTGATTAACCTAGGGTTGTTGTAGTCATATATGCTACAAATTTTAGCCTATAAACAGGCCTTAATTACTTTAGCTTATATATAATATAAATATTAAGATTGAGAGAATTCTATTCTTTGTTTCATAGGAATTTTCTTATGGGGCTTTGGGTTTTCTTTTGATTCTCTCCATCTTTTGTACTCTCATTTTATTATAGTGAAATCTCTTTTTACCCGTGGTTTTTATCCCTTTTTGAAGAGTTTTTCCACGTAAAATTTGTGTGTTCAATCTTTTTCGATTTTATTTTATTTACTTCTTCGTTGCATATACTTGTTAATTCCCTGTATCTTTCATCTTTTTTTTCCACTATGTTGATATATATATACTTAGTTTAGTCTTTAATTAATCTTAATTAATCTAATATTTATATTCTTTAATCACTAAAGTTACTAGTAATCATCGTCATTTCCCACTAACAGTATGGAAAACAATGGTTTAATAACCATTTAAGCCAATTAGATAATCATTAGCTAGGTTCTCAAACATTTTTTAAATTAAAACTCAATAGTGATTGGACTTTTACAATTTAGTCGCTGAACTTTGATTAACTATTTTCTCGATTAAATTACTTAATCGATCTTCAATATATTTTCATGTTAACTTCATTAATCTTTATATTTCATCCTTATGGGATCATCCAAGATCCAATCTTTAAAGTTGTTGAGGAGAATCAATCTTTAACGCAAGGTCAAGATCCATGACTCCGAGAACAATCATATATTCTCTTGCCATGATTTAAAGTTGGTGTCATTTAACATAGGAATCGAGTTAATGCTGGTTGTGATGTTAACAAGTGTAATATAGCTAAATCAAACAAAACAAGCTCACATAAGACTTCAAATATAAACCGAAAAAAATTGAATAAATGTAAACCCCATGTCAAAATACTGGGCACTCCATTAATTTTTTTTCTTTGAATAACAATATTTACTTGTAAGTGATATCTTAGTGTAGTAATCAAACACCGACAATAAAAACATGTCGAATAATAAGTCTTCATTTGGATTAATTTATTACTCACATGTAAAACTGAATAATCCTTAAATGTTTATTACTATAGTTGCACATGTAGTTTTCAAATTCTGTTAAACATTAATCTTTCTTGGGGCTAATCAATATTACTATAGCTTAAGTTACATGCACACAACAATTTTAACAATAGATGTTACTTTGATAGTTTATTGTTTCAATTAAGTTATTTTAAAATATATTATTATACCGATAAATTTTCATAACAGTTCAAGGTCAAAACTAAAATTTTTGCTTGCGCTACAAATATGAAATAACTAAAATAAAGTTGTTTAAATGACACAATAAAAAAATTAAAAAACCTTAATATTTGACTGATTTTATATATAATAAAATATTAAGCAACTAAAACTATTTTCCACTAAAATTTAAAACCATTAAATTAAAATATTTAAAAAATAAATATGATAATAGTTAGTATATGTTACAACTCATACAACATATAATACGTGAAAACCAAATACTCACAAGAAAAACTACCTGAATTCATCTTTAAAATACCGTATCCATATATAGTCAAAGAAAAAAATGGAAGAAAAAGAAATCAAAACAATATCACTGCCCCAATAAGAAATGAACGTGGATTCAACTTTTCATTCTTTCCTTTCTTTTTTCTTTTAAATTCAATTAAACTTTTAGAAACGCAAGTCTTCTTTATCAATTATCGTTGTAATAAAATTCAAAATCATACCAATATCATTAATATTCCATTTAATTTGGAATTCAAGAATAAAATTGAAACCATAATCTATATATATATATAATAGAAGAATAGATTAAAAACAAATTATATATTCAATTACAGGTATACATTTAATCTATATTCATAAAATCCTAAAATTAACAAAAAAATTTCAACATAAATCCAAAATATTTAATATATATTAACCAAAATACCAAATCATAACATAAAAATCACAAAACTTAAAAACAAATATTTCAAAAATTAAAGAAAATTAATTTATTCTCAATGATTTAACATGACATGGCTTGAATGTCACTTGTTGGAATCTTAAAACTCTGATATAAAACTTAAAACCGTAAACTAAGATCTGCCATGTTAGATCATCAAGAACAAAACTAGATGTGGAACTGTACTTGAATCTATTACTATATTGAAATCTTCAAGTCTTTATGGTTTTATTATTCCAAATTAACACACAAGTATTTTAGAGATGCTAACTCTTTTTTTTTTCTTAAGAGGATGTTAAAAAAGTTAGCTATGTGTAATTGGGGACCATAATTTTAATATATAACTTTTGTACAATAACGTTAATTTCTAATCAGTCCATCATCAATTAAAAATTAGTTACTGGAGTATTCGTCCCATACTTTATTTAACAGTTGAAACTCAATAAATTTTCAATAAATTAGATCACTTTTAATTTTAGTATCTGCTATATTGGAATTCCCAACCAATTGTGTCTTTGTATCAACCACCCTGTAAGCCCCATACAAAGGATAGGCTGGTTCGCTTGAAGAGAATCTTTTCTATGATCAGACCTGATGATGTTGTGTATAAATAGGGCTCCGTAAGATTCATTAGAATAAGTGATTTGGCATAATCCAAATTAAATTTTAGTTTTTTTTTTTTACTTTCTTATCTTAATAGTATGAAAATGCATTCATTTTTTTTTTGCATCGACCTGATTTCATTAACTATCGGAGTGAAGCAAGGGATCTAAAGAAGAGCAAAGGCTAGACTATATTAGTAACAAGTAAGTCCTTTATATGTAAAAGATCTAGATATATTTTTGGGATAAAGATGAATCGCAAGGCCTAAGACGACCCATAAAGCACTTGATCACGATCAACTTTGTATGCCTACTTGGGTATTGAGCATTTACCTTTAAAAATGAAATTCCTTGGAATGTATAATCGCAACTCCATAAAATGGAATCAAGTAACTTTTTTCTTACATATGGAACCATTAATATATATGGGGATAACATATAGATTTATTTTAAACATATAGAATATAGATTTATTTTTTAGGTATCCGTTTGTATCCATTTGATTTGATTGACTTTTGCTTGAGCCAGATGATGAAAAATTATCATGTCCGGTTCCTTTGGGGGATGGATCTTGAAAAATTCACCTATCCTAATAACAAAAAAACCTAACTTGAATGATCCTGTATTAATAGATAAAATAATTAAGAGATAAAACAGCTAGAGGTATGGGTCATAATTATTATGGGGAACTCTCACGGCCCAATGATCTTTTATATATTTTTCCAGTAGAAATTTTCGGTACTATTGCTTGTAATGTGAGCTTAGCGGTTCTAGAATCTTCAATGATTGGTGAACCCCTGGATCCACTTGCAACTCCTTTGGAAATATTACCTGAATGGTATTTCTTTCTTGAATTTCAAATACTTTGTACAATACCTAACAAGTTATTGGGTGTTCTTTTAATGGTTTCAGTATTCACGGGATTATTAATAGTACCATTTTGGAAAATGTTAATAAATTCCAAAGTCCATTTTGTCGTCCAGTAGCGACAACCATTTTTTTGATTGGTACTGCAATAGCCCTTTGGTTAGGTATTGGAGCAACATTATCGATTGATAAATCCCTAACTTTAGGTCTTTTTAAAATTGAATCAATTAAAAAAAATATCATGATGTGTTTATCTAGGGAGTAGTCACTTCAAAGTCAAAGTGAATTCTCTGTAGATACATTTATTCAATTCTGGTCCGAATCTATGGATTATGCTGAAGGTTCAAAATCCATTGGATTAAAAATTTTGATAAATCAATTTCAAAATGCTTTTTCTACTTCTTTTCTATAATGCCCAATATTTGTTTTACATCTTCTATGCGAAAGTGTTCAATTTTCATAAGGTCTTCTCGACTGTAATTCAAAAGGTCCAATAATTTATGTATATTGGACTTTTTGAGACAATTATCGATCCTGGAAGGCAATTTTGATTGGTCAATAAAAATATATTTCAATGCTATTTCTTTTTTCTTTTTTATTAGTTTAACTAATCTATCATGAAACGGGAAAAAAGGTAAAGTAACATCATGTTGATTATTTTCTAAATGTAAGTTTTCTTCTTTTGCATGTAGAAAAAGAATAAATCAATCAATCAAATTGTGAGAGGCTTCATGAAGTGCTTCTTTTGGAGTTAAACTTCCATTTGTCCATATTTCTAGAAAAAGTATCTTATGTTTTTCATTATCATTCCCATAACAATGAATACTATGATTCGCATTTTGAACATGCATGAATACAACATCTATAGGATAACTTCTATCCTGAAAATTCTTTGGCATTTTTATACCATATCCTCTATTTCTCTCGATTTGTAGTCCAATACACAAATCAATTGGTTCAGTTAGGTTGGCTACATGAGGTGTATTATCAACGATTTCCATAGAAGGTGGTAAGATGATGTTTTGAGTAGTTACATATCGAGGACCCTTGGCACAAATAAAGGTGTTACGAGTTCCATACAATTCCTTTTCAATACAATTTCTTTCAAGTTTATTAAAATTTCATGGACTGATTCTTGAATACTTACTATGGTAGAATATTCATGTGGTATTTTGTCAAATTTTGCATGTGTAATGCATGTTCCTTCTAGTTCTCCAAGCAAAGCTCTTCACATCGCAATGCCTATTGTGTCGGCTTGGCCTTTCATAAGTGGAGACAGAATAAAGCGTCCATAATAAAGGGCCTTACTATCTGTGCTTGATTCAACACACTTCCAATGTCGTGTCTGGATCAAAGTAGAGACTTTTACTTTCTCTTGAACCATAGTAATATTATTTTATTTGATCAGACCATTGAATCATTTATTTTTCTTGAAATCTCTTTAGTGTTTATTTCTACACACTTTTTTAGGGGGTCTACAACCATTATGTGGCATAAGGGTTACATCCCATACGAAACTTCATAGTATACCACTTCTACGAATAGCTCGTAATACTGCATCTCCTCTGAGACCAGGACCTTTTATCATAACTTCTGCTTGTTGCATACCTTGTTCTACTACTGCTCGAATAACTTTTCCTATTGTGGTTTGAGCAGCAAAAGGGGCACCCTTTCTTGTACCCTTGAATCCAGAAGTGCCGATGGAGGACCAAGAGATTACCTGACCCCGTACATCTGTAACAGTAACAATGGTATTGTTGAAACTTGCTTGAACATGAATAACTCCTTTTGGTATTCTACATGCACTTTTCTGTGCACTACTGCGCCCATTCCTATGTGAACCAACTTTTGGTATAGGTTTTGCCATATTTTATCATTTCATAAAGATAACTCAAAGATATATGGATATATCCATTTTATGTCAAAACAGATCTTCTATTTTTATTTGTTTATTGCTTTCTTTAAAATTAGTTCCTTTTCTTTCAGGAGTTCTTTTTAGAATAGAAAGATTATCCTTGTCTTTGTTTATGTCTAGGGTTAAAACAAATTACAATAATTCGTCCCCTCCTACGGATTAGGTGACATTTTTCACAATTTTTATGAATAGAGGCCCTTATTATCATAGTTGTTATTCTTTAAATTTTTTCGATTTCGCTTATTGGAAGAAAATAAGTTTCTTGAAATTTGAATTGTATCCCCTTAAAGGAATATTGAAGTTGATAATATGTATTACTTCATATTTTTCTTTGACATAGGAGACTATTGAACACCTATGAAGAGGTGGTGAAAACTATTTGAAGGGTAGGAGTAGTTAGTTTTTCTTGCACGACTATTGGGAGGCCAAGTCATTGGCTATTTAGTTGGCAAAGTTTTGGGGGAAGTTTAGGAGTTCCATGTGGCACATTTCATGGTCCTTGCTGTTGCTTTTTGGGGATTTGTTTTCTAATTAAGTGTTGCTTGTAACTCTTTTATTTTCTCATTCAATAAAATTGTTATAGAAAAAAAATTGATACTGATACTTTAGTACTAAATAAAAATATTTCAAAGTTTAGAGAATAATTTAAAAGTTGAGTCATAGTTGGAGACGTTTGATGTAAATAATCCACATTCATAATTTTTAACGGTTTTAAAAGGCATAAGCCAAATATTTTGGGACTCGTGGTCCTTAGAGCATCCCTATCTCTATATTGCTTCCTTGTTTCCCTTCCCTCATGTCTCTCCATTGTTTCAATGCTTGTTAAGTATTTGAGAAAGAGAGAGTGAGTGAGCTGACTCGTCGAGTTTCTTATAAACAAAGAGAAAGAGAGAGAGATGGGAAGGGCTCCTTGTTGTACAAAAGTTGGGTTGCATAGAGGTCCATGGACTCCGAGAGAAGACACGTTGCTTGTCAACTACGTTCAAACTCATGGTGAAGGTCACTGGAGATCACTTCCCAATAAAGCTGGTAGCTAAATTCCTCAATTTTAACTTACAAATCCACAAGGCAGGCACTAGTACTTGGTTTGAAACTAAAATGATTCCATTTTTCTTGCCAAATCTGTGAAACTTTCAGGGCTACACAGGTGTGGAAAGAGTTGCAGGCTGAGATGGATGAACTATCTAAGACCTGATATTAAAAGAGGGAATATATCCACAGATGAAGACGATCTCATCATCAGATTACATTCTCTTCTCGGCAATCGTTGGTCTCTCATTGCCGGGAGGCTCCCTGGTCGAACCGATAACGAGATTAAAAACTACTGGAACACCTATCTGAGCAAAAGACTTCTAAGCCAAGGAATCGACCCCAATACCCACAAGAAACTACCAAAGCCAGTAGTTCAACAAGTGAGCAAGAGAAAGAACAGCAGAGGCAGCAATAACAAGCAGAATCCGAAGAAAGCAAAGACAACACTTGAGCCTGCAGTGATACCAAAGGTCCATCTCCCAAAACCCAGTAAGGTGACTTCAATTTATTTTCCAAGAAACGACAGCTTCGACCAATGCAATACGTTTAGCACAGTGTGTTCGAGCCAAGGAGAAGAAGAGGGTATGGGTACCCAGGCTATACAAGGCCCTTGGTCAGAATATGTAAGCAATGGTGAAAACGGGACCGGGTTTCTTTCAGAGTCGGGGTGCCACCCTCGTGTGCCAAGTGAAGATGATAATTCTCTAGATAAGCTTTACGAAGAGTATCTGCAGCTTTTGAAGGCAAACGAAGATCAACTGCAGTTGGATGCTTTCGCTGAATCATTGCTGATCTGATTGGGAAAAAAATATGTATGTATGTATGCATGCATGCATATATTAAAATATCCTGTTAATGTCTGTACTTTTACAAAATTTAAGATTTAATCAATTTAATTAAAAACTTCTAACTATTTTGATTTGAAAATTCTAGTCACATCATTAAAATTTTAAGTATTTTTTTTATCAAAATTTATCAATTTGACATATTGATTAAGTTGTCCTCATATGACGTGTTATATGATTGATAGAAAATAACTATGTTAGATTGAAAATTTTTAACAGAAAATATCAATTATCATAGTGATTGGACTGAAATTTTTAAATTGAAAAAGTAAAAGGACTGAATTTTTAATTTTTAAAGTATAAGGACTAAATCTCAAATTCTATAGATGTACAGGGTGTAATGGCATATTTTAACAAAATAGGAAAAAAAAACAAAAGTGGCATATCGTTGTTATTAATTAATTACGTTTGAAGGTCAAACGGAATTTTCTCTCAAAAGAGTTGGTTGAATTTTAGATTTCACGTGCTTACCTTCTTCTTCTTCTTCTTCTTTTTTTTTTAATTAACAACTAGATTCGCAAAAAAAGAATCTAGATTTCTTTCTCGGAAGAATGAGGGTACAGATCCGAAAAAGACAAAGAAAACAGAAACAAGATCCAGCAGCCAAAGTGATGTTATATATTTGTGATTGGCCTTCCCTTTGCAGCTCCAAGAAAGGTTCCTCAAAGCTTCAAAAGGACAAATTGATGAATCCATGCATGATTACGGCTGAGCCACTTCCTTTATTGGAATCAGCCACATGAGAGGAGGTCATGTGCAGTGGAGTAGGAAAGAACAAATCTGGGGGAAGATCAAATCAACCATTTGAGGAGAAGTCGAGAGCAATGGCAGTGGCAATTTCAAAAGAGAGTGGTTGCAAGCGTAACCCTAATCATCCAACCATATTAGATAATTTGACATTTATATTTAAATTTTAATCCAATGTTAATAATGAATTGTAAAATTACTTTGATGTTTATACATGATATACTGTTACTATATAAGTATATACACTTATAATGAATTATTTAGTATTTTTTGCTAAAATTTATTTTTTTGTCATAAACCACTCTTTCCTTCTTTCTTTTTTCATTATAAAGCCACTCTTTTTCAACCTTTATTTTGTATTAATATTCAGTAAGTTAGTGTTGTTCTTTTAATTTATAACAGTAGGGGCGATATTAAAATTTTTTTTAGGGATCCAAATTAAATTATAATTTTTATGATAGTAAAAATGTAATTTCACCATTTTATCTTTATAATTTTTAAAGGATTAAATCAAATTTTTATATTTTTAGGAAGGCCAAAGTGCAATTTTAAGAGCTTAAATGAAAAATTTTTCATTTTAAAGGTGCCAGCCCATCTAATTTTGGCCTTGTATAATAGTATTTATAGCGGTATTAATTTTTTTTTAATTTGTTCGGTTTTAAATTATAAATATCTTTAATTTATAAGAATATTATTTATGTTATTGATATTATTTTTAAATATATTTTAATTTATAAATGGTGTAAATTTATATTAATATTTAAGTATGTGTTAACTTTTTTATTTATATGATAATTTAAACAAGTTAGAGATATATTTTAATTATAATATTATATTTGCAATTTTTTAGGCTTTAGGATATATTTAATGTAAGTTATATGGTATTGTGATTATGGTTTTTGTAATTTTATTTTGTAATATTATGTAAGATAAATATTATCTAAAATTTGTAAAGTTTAGTTTTTTTTATTATTTATAATCTTATTTTTATTTTTATTTATGAGATTATTGAAATTTATTTTTAGGGTATTTCACTAGTTTTTAGTTATTTTATAATGTTTTCTTTATTATTTTATTTTTATATAAGTTATCTTAATATTTTTTTTATTATTTATGTAAGTTATATTAAGTTTTGTAACTTTTTTTTTGTTTTTTTAGCTATGTCTGCTATCTCTGGCAGGTTTTAGGGTTTTCATTTTTTTGTCCTTGTATTAATCTGTCGGCGCAGTGGTGCCCTTCTGCGATTATCTTTTATCTTGGGAAAGCACAGTAGTTACTCAACACGAGTATCAATTATGGAATCTGATTTTGCGGAACTTTCAATTAATGAGAAGGAAGATGAGGTTTTGCAAATTCATGGGGAAAGAGATCCAGATAGGGAGAGGGGGTTCTGTAACAACCCGTACCGAAGACCGTTGCCGGAGTCGGACACGAGGGGTTCACAGACTAAATTCGCTTACTATCGCAGTCCATTTTAAAAATTTCCAGACAGCTGGCTAACTGTGTCGCTGTCACCTTAAAAATCATATCTTGAGTTTCACAACTCGAAAATCAGTTTCGTGATTTTTCCCTGAAATTAGACTCATATGTCCATCTACATATTTTTTTCTAGAATTTTTGGTCAGGCCAATTAGTACAGTTAATTAGTTAAAGTATCCCCTGTTACAGGGATCGACTACACTGACCTTTGCGCATTACAACTTGGATATCTCCCTGTACAGGGCTTCAATACTGATGTCGTTTGTTTTCATAGAAACTAGACTCAAAAAGGAATCTATGCATATATGGCATGACTTCTAATTATCTCTGGTTAATTTATAATGAATTTCCAAAGTCGGAACAGGGAATCCAGAAACCGTTCTGACCCTGTCTCACGAGAACCTAAATATCTCTTAACATACTGTCCATATGATCGTTTCGTTACTTTCCTATGAAAATAGATTCATCAAGGTTCGTTTACATAATTTATTCACTATTTAATTCCATTCCTACTATTTTTAGTGATTTTTCACATCCACATCACTGCTGCTGTCAGCATCTGTTTTTTTTAAGGTAAACTTTACCTATTTCATGATCCTCCATGGATCAACTAGAGTTTGTCATACATATTCCAAAAGTGATCAAGAATAACCCTTCCCATGGCTAACCGTTACCAACATTTCCATACCTCTCGACGGACAACATACAAAACGATTATAATGCTATGATCAAAGTATATTTAAGCCATTTTCGCATGGCTATCCAAATTTACACAAAACCGAAGGGTACATGACCAACAACAAAAGGGTAGTCCTATACATGCTGTGACAGCCCAAAATTAACCCTAGTCGGGAAGTGGTTTCGGGACCGCTAAACCGAGTCACCGAAAGGTTTGAATGTGATGTTTATTGTCTAGAATATGTAATCATGAATGTGTGAAAATTTCAAGCTTCGATTTAGTCGATTGCATGTGAATTTAGTCAATAGGACTTATATGAGAAAATTTTAAAATGTGATAGGTCAATGCATGAGGACCTATTAGTGCATGTGGAAGAAAAAGGGGACTTGCATGTCAAATTCCCCCTCCCTAATATGTAGTGGCCGGCCATGCTATGGGTGGAAACATGTTGGGAACATGTTGGCCTAGTGAGGTATGTAGGATAAAATATAATAAGAAGTATGGGGAATAAAGAAATGGAAAAAGGAAAGGATGTGTGTAATTGTTTCTTCCCCTCCCCATTGCCGTGAAAGTAAGAAAGAAAACAAAGAAAAAAAAAGTGTCCATCTTTCTTCATTTCCCCTTGGCCGAATGTTCTAAGGAAGAAAGAAAAACAAGTTGTGTTCTTTGGTTCTTCTTGGCCGAATTGAAAGGAAGAAGAAGGGAGTGAAGCAATCGGTCATCTTAGGTCACTATTAAGGTAAGGAAGTTTGTACTAGCTTTTGAAATTTTAGTTGATATTGAGTGAGTTATCAAGTGATTTTTGTAAACCATGTTGAAATTTCGATTTTGGGGGTGAGTATGGTTTTCGGCTATAAAAGATTAATAAGGGTGATGATTGTGTTTCATGCTAAACTTAGATGAATAATGGTAGTTGCTCACATCTTGATATCTATGAGTTCCTTTCTTGGTTCTACCATAGACCCCCAAAGTATATGTTTATTGGGTGTTTTTGGAGGTTTATGATAGAAGCTAATGAGTGAGAGTTTGATAGGTACCATGAGGTTAAACTTCATGAGATTGTAAGCTTGTAAGTTGGATGATGAAATTCATGCTTTGTGAAGGTAAAAGGAGTAGAAGGAGCATTCGGCCATGAAGAAAAAAAAGAGAGCAAAGGGGGAAATTTATGATGAATTAAGTGTTAAATGGAATGAAAATGATATTATATGGGGTATGTATATTCGGCCATATGAGTAAATATATAGATGATGTTAAATTTGATTATGTATAATGGGCATTAAGATGTGGAACATAAGAAATGTAGTATATGTGGATCTACATGATGTTATAGTTGACATTGTGCATATACACATGCATTCGGCCATCTAATTGAGTATGAAGGTGGTGTTAAATCTAATTGTGATGCCCATTCCGAAGTATATATATATACATATATATATACATAAGTATGCCATTCGTGATGTTACCTTTAATTATGTGTGTAATCGACTAAATGGGTAATTAGTGTGGATGGTTGCCGAATATACAAACATACATATGCATGTGTAATTGAATTATGAATGTTTAACAAGATGGTTAAACTAGTTAAATTATTGATTAAGCTCAAGGAGTTAAAGGAGGTGAATCGAGCAAAGGCAAAGAAAAGGTCATCGAGTAGCCGAGTTGGAACCGTCTTACCCAACATGAGGTAAGTCATTAAGCATGTAGTTGGTATTATTTCAAATGGTCATAATGTTTATGTATTGATGCTGAATGGAATGAATAAATATACATATATATATGCATGTACGTATGTGATGATGAAATTGTTGAATGAAAAGAAAAGAGGTAAGATGTACTGAGTTGTTGATCTCGGCACTAAACGTGCGGGTATAACCATTTATGACCATGAGATTGGCGCTAAGTGCGCGGGATTAAATTGTACAGCACTAAGTGTGCGATTTGACTATGTTGCACTAAGTGTGCGAAATGAATATGATGCACTAAGTGTGCGAATTGACCATGCGGCACTAAGTGTGCGAGTTTGACTATGTAGCACTAAGTGTGCGATTTGATTACGTAGCACTAAGTGTGCGAGTTGATTATATAGCACTGAGTGTGCGGACTCAATATACATTCGTGAATCATTATGGACACTACGTGTGCGACACTATTGAGTCGATCGCGGACAGCGGATCGGGTAAGTGTCTTGAGTACATGGCTAATAGGTGCTATGCTTATACTTGGTGTTGAGCTCGGTAAGTTTGAACCTATGTGACAAATATACTTGAAGTCACGTACATAAAATTTATCGTAGGATGGGTGAAAGGCTGTTTAGTCGTTTGATTGTAACAAAAATAAATTGATTTATGAAAATGCTTCAATGTCCTATTGATGAGTATATGGAATGTGAATGCATGAATTGATATGAAATTGAATCGATAGGTTGGAGGAACTATGGTATGGTTCGGTATGGATGGAGTAAATTGTCTCATTCCATTTTGTTTCCTCTTGTGATAATGTTATTGATGGATGGTAGTGCATTGCTTATGACTTACTGAGTTATAAACTCACTCGGTGTTTCCTTGTCACCCATTATAGGTTGCTTGAACTCATCTATTTTTGCGGGGTCAGGCCGTCATCGAAGTCATCACACCGGATAGCAAGTTTTGGTACTTTCTTCTTAGTTGGCTTAGAAGAACATTTTGGCATGTATAAGCTATTACGTTGTGTTTGAACTTTGGCATGTAAACTTTAAGCCATGCGAAAATGGCACGAATGTTCGATTGAGTTGGATCAAGGGTAGGCATGAAATGGACCTAGTTACTTTCGTAACAGATGCTGGCAGCAGCAGTGTCATGAGATTGAAAAATCACTAAAAATAGTAGGAGTGGAATTAATTGATGAATAAATTATGTAATCGAAGCTCGATGAGTCTTTTTTCATGAGGAAGTAACGAAAAGATCATATGGGCAGTATATTAAGAGATAATCAGATTTTTGTGGGACAGGGCCAGAACAGTTTCTGGATTCCCTGCTCCGACTTTGGAAATTCATTATAAATTAACCAGAGATAATTAGGGGTCGTACCATATATGTACAGATTCCTCTCTGAGTCTAGTTTTCATAGAAACAAACGGCATCAGTATTGAAGCCCCGTGCAGGGAGATATCCAAGTCGTAATGGGCAAAGGTCAGTGTAGTCGACCCCTGCAATATGGGAGACTTTGACTAATAAACTGTACTAATTGGCCAGACCAAAAATTCTAGAAAAAAACACATAGATGGGCACAGGAGTCTAGTTTCTGGGAAAAATCACAAAACTGATTTTCGAGTTACGAAACTTAAGATATGATTTTTAAAACGACTAGTACACAGATTGGGCAGTGTCTGGAAAATAAATTTTATAAGGGGTTAAAGTCAGTTAACACCTCGTGTTCGACTCCGGTGTCGGTTTCGGGTTCGGGGTGTTACATTTGATTGGTATCAGAGCTATGGTTTAGTCGGTTCTAGGACTACCATAGCGCGTATGAGTCTAGCTATACATGCCGAATGTTAATGTTTAAATGTGTGATGACTTCCGACGGTTGAAATGTTTTTGTTTTGATTAGTAAATGGACCCCGGTGAAGAAAGAACCCTAGCGGATGACGTTGAGAGTGTAGCGGCTGCTCCTGCACAAGGGACGCCGCCTGTTGAACCTCAGTCATCTGCGAATAATCAAGGTGAGGGGGCTAAACAAGCCTTCTTTACCATGATGAATGAGTGGGTCGCGCAATATGCCCGAACCAACCCGGCTGTCCAACAATTCCCAAATTTGAATAATCCACCCCAAGAGCCTGTAATGCCATCAGTCGCTGATCCTGTGAGGCTGAGTAAGCCACCTGTAGACTTGATTAGGAAGCGTGGGGCCGAGGAGTTCAAGGCTATAGTAACTGATGATGCCGAAAGGGCCGAGTTCTGGCTTGATAACACCATTCGGGTGTTCGATGAATTGTCATGCACACCCGACGAATGTCTAAAATGTGCTATATCTTTGTTGCGAGACTCAGCCTACTATTGGTGGAGGACCTTGATTTCCATAGTCCCGAACGAGCGAGTAACTTGGGACTTCTTTCAAACGGAATTCCGAAAGAAATTTATTAGCCAACGGTTCATTGATCAGAAGCGTAAGGAGTTCTTGGAACTCAAGCAAGGCCGTATGACTGTATCTGAATACGAACATGAATTCGTAAGACTCAGTAGGTATGCCCGGGAGTGTGTAGCTGATGAGGTTGCTATGTGCAAAAGATTCGAGGAAGGATTGAATGAAGATTTAAAGCTACTAATGGGTATTTTGGAAATAAAAGAATTCGCAACACTAGTCGAACGAGCCTGCAAGGCGGAAGAACTTGGAAAGGAGAAGAGGAAGGCTGAATTTGAAGCTAGAGATTATCGTAAAAGATCGACGGGTAAAGCTCCGTTCTCAGCTGTAAAGAAGTTCAGGGAGGACATTAATAAGTCGAGGGCGACTGCGGGAATTTCCATCAGGGCAAGACCATCGATGGGCTCCCGAGCTACTTCGGTAGCTAGTGTGGGCAATAATTGTCACGAGAAACCTGAATGTCCCCAATGTGGAAGACGACACCTAGGTGAATGTTGGGGCAAGTCTACTAGCAGGGCCTGTTACGGATGCGGTTCGAAGGACCACTTCATTAGAGATTGCACGGAGCTGGATGAGAAGAATAAGATTCAAGGTGCAAGACCTAGTGGAGTGACATCTAGAGGTAGACCACCGAGAATTTTAGGAGGCAGGGGTGGTAGTCAGAGGGGGGCCTCTGATACGGCCGATCGAGCCGAGAACCGTACTCCTGCTAGAGCATATGCCATTCGCGCACGAGAGGAGGCATCCTCCTCCGACGTCATCACTGGTACCTTCACTCTCTTTGATACTAATGTGATTGCATTGATTGACCCTGGTTCTACTCATTCATATGTATGCAAAACCTTAGCAACCAGTAAGACTTTACCTGTTGAGTCTACTGAGCTCGTAATTCGAGTATCAAACCCGTTGGGTCAATGCGTACTTGTTGATAAAGTGTGTAAGAGATGCCTTCTAATAATCCGAGAATCCTGTTTTCCGGCCGATTTGATGCTTTTGCCGTTCGACGAGTTTGATGTTATTCTTGGTTTGGATTGGTTAACCGCGCATGATGCGGTTGTGAATTGCAAAAGCAAGACTATCGATTTGAGGTGCGCAAATAACGAAATAATCCGAGTTGAGTCTGCGGACTTAAGGGGGTTGCCAGCTGTAATATCAGCAATGTTGGCCTAGAAATATGTAAGGAAAGGGTGCGAAGCATACCTCGCGTATGTACTTGATGACAAGGAGTTAGGAAAGAAACCCGAATCGGTGCCGGTGGTTTGTGAATACCCGGATGTTTTTCCTGAAGAGTTACCGGGTTTGCCACCTGTTCGGGAGATAGAGTTTGGTATTGAGCTTGTACCTGGAACTACGCCAATTTCGATAGCTCCGTATCGTATGGCACTAACCGAGTTAAAAGAATTGAAAGCTCAATTGCAAGAGTTGACGGATAGAGGTTTCGCTCGACCAAGTTTCTCACCTTGGGGTGCACCAGTATTGTTCGTGAAAAAGAAGGACGGAACCATGAGGTTGTGTATTGACTATCGTCAACTGAATAAAGTGACGATAAAGAATAAGTATCCGTTACCGCGTATTGATGATCTGTTCGATCAATTAAAGGGAGCATCGGTGTTTTCAAAGATAGATTTGAGATCGGGTTATTATCAGTTGCGGATTCGAGATTCGGACGTACCCAAAACTGCTTTCAGAACGAGGTACGGTCACTACGAGTTCTTAGTGATGCCGTTTGGGCTCACTAATGCCCCTGCGGTGTTTATGGATTTGATGAATCGGATCTTCAGGCCGTATTTGGATCGGTTCGTAGTTGTGTTTATTGATGACATCTTGGTCTATTCAAGAGATGAGACCGAACATGCCGAGCATCTGAGGCTAGTGTTGCAAATTTTGCGGGATAAGCAGTTATATGCTAAGTTCAGTAAGTGTGAGTTCTGGTTAAGAGAGGTTAGCTTCTTGGGTCATGTGGTATCCGCATCGGGTATTCGAGTTGACCCGAGCAAAATTTCAGCCATACTTAACTGGAAGCCTCCGAGAAATGTTACCGAAGTCCGGAGCTTTCTAGGGCTCGCCGGTTATTACCGACGATTTGTCAAAGGTTTCTCGATGATAGCCACACCAATGACGAAGCTACTTCAAAAGGATGTTAAGTTCGAATGGACGGAGAAATGTCAGAAAAGCTTCGATCAACTGAAAACTCATTTGACTGAAGCTCCAATTTTGGTGCAACCCGAATCGGGTAAAGAGTTTGTCATTTATAGTGACGCATCCCTACTTGGGTTGGGTTGCGTATTGATGCAAGAAGGTCGAGTTGTGGCCTATGCGTCGAGACAATTGAAGCCACACGAGAGAAATTATCCGACCCATGATCTCGAACTAGCCGCCATTGTGTTTGCATTGAAAATATGGCGACATTATTTGTTTGGTGAGAAGTGCCATGTGTTTTCGGATCACAAAAGTCTCAAATATTTGATGACTCAACGAGACTTGAATCTGCGACAAAGACGTTGGCTTGAGTTGTTGAAAGATTACGAGCTTGTCATTGATTACCACCCGGGAAAGGCTAATGTGGTTGGGGACGCCTTAAGCCGGAAATCACTGTTTGCTTTGCGAGCGATGAATGTACACTTGTCTGTTCTACCTGACAATGTGTTAGTAGCTGAATTAAAAGCCAAACCATTATTGACTCATCAAATTCGTGAAGCTCAGAAAGTCGATGAGGAATTGGTTGCAAAACGAGCTGAGTGTGTTCCGAACAAGGAATCGGAGTTTCAGATTGATGATGATGGTTGTTTGAGGTTTAGAAGTCGTTTGTGTGTTCCAAGGAATTCGGAACTCATTCCGATGATTCTGAACGAAGCCCATTGTAGCCGAATGTCAATTCACCCGGGGAGCACGAAAATGTACAACGACTTGAAACGTCGGTTTTGGTGGCGTGGTATGAAACGAGACATCTCCGACTTTGTTTCAAGATGTTTAATATGTCAATAAGTGAAAGCGGAACATCAAGTGCCTTCAGGGTTACTTCAGCCGATCATGATACCCGAGTGGAAATGGGACCGAGTCACAGTGGACTTTGTGTCCGGACTGCCATTGTCCGCAAGTAAGAAGGATGCGATTTGGGTTGTTGTTGATAGGCTGACTAAGTCGGCTCACTTTATCCCCGTGCGTACGGATCTTTCATTGGATAAACTAGCCGAATTGTATGTCTCTCAGATTGTGAGATTACATGGAGTACCTATTTCTATCGTGTCGGATAGAGATCCGAGATTCACCTCACGATTTTGGAAGAAATTGCAAGAAGCTTTGGGTACCAAGCTGCATTTTAGCACCGCTTTTCACCCACAAACCGATGGTCAATCCGAGCGGATAATTCAAATACTTGAGGATATGTTGAGATGTTGCATCCTCGAGTTCAGTAGTTCATGGGAACGGTATTTACCTTTGATTGAATTCGCTTACAACAATAGTTTTCAATCAAGTATTAAGATGGCACCTTATGAGGCTTTGTACGGTCGTAAATGCCGTACGCCATTGTTTTGGACCGAGCTTGGTGAAAGTAAAATTTTCGGAGTTGATTTGATTAAAGATGCCGAACAAAAAGTAAAGGTAATCCGCGAAAGTCTGAAGGTAGCCACAGATCGTCAAAAATCGTATGCGGATTTAAAACGAAAGGACATTGAATATCAGGTGGGAGATAAAGTGTTTCTTAAAGTGTCACCTTGGAAGAAGGTACTCAGATTTGGCCGTAAAGGCAAGTTGAGCCCGAGATTCATTGGGCCGTACGAAATTTCGAACGAGTGGGGCCGGTTGCATATAGATTGATTTTGCCCCCTGAACTTGAATGGATGCACGATGTCTTCCATGTTGCAATGCTTCGACGTTATAGATCCGATCCGTCACATGTGATTAATCCCTCAGAAGTTGAAATTCAATCTGACTTGAGCTATGAAGAAGAACCGATTCGTATCCTAGCTCGTGAAGTGAAAGAGTTGCGAAATAAAAGGGTTCCGTTGGTTAAGGTGTTGTGGCTCAAACACGGGATCGAGGAAGCAACCTGGGAACCCGAGAGCTCGATGAAAGAACGATATCCAAACCTATTTACCGGTAAGATTTTCGAGGATGAAAATTTCTTAAGTGAGGGAGAGTTGTGACAGCCCAAAATTAACCCTAGTCGGGAAGTGGTTTCGGGACCGCTAAACCGAGTCACCGAAAGGTTTGAATGTGATGTTTATTGTCTAGAATATGTAATCATGAATGTGTGAAATTTTCAAGCTTCGATTTAGTCGATTGCATGTGAATTTAGTCAATAGGACTTATATGAGAAAATTTTAAAATGTGATAGGTCAATGCATGAGGACCTATTAGTGCATGTGGAAGAAAAGGGGACTTGCATGTCAAATTCCCCCTCCCTAATATGTAGTGGCCGGCCATGCTATGGGTGGAAACATGTTGGAACATGTTGGCCTAGTGAGGTATGTAGGATAAAATATAATAAGAAGTATGGGGAATAAAGAAATGGAAAAAGGAAAGGATGTGTGTAATTGTTTCTTCCCCTCCCATTGCCGTGAAAGTAAGAAAGAAATCAAAGAAAAAAAAAGTGTCCATCTTTCTTCATTTCCCCTTGGCCGAATGTTCTAAGGAAGAAAGAAAAACAAGTTGTGTTCTTTGGTTCTTCTTGGCCGAATTGAAAGGAAGAAGAAGGGAGTGAAGCAATCGGTCATCTTAGGTCACTATTAAGGTAAGGAAGTTTGTACTAGCTTTTGAAATTTTAGTTGATATTGAGTGAGTTATCAAGTGATTTTTGTAAACCATGTTGAAATTTCGATTTTGGGGGTGAGTATGGTTTTCGGCTATAAAAGATTAATAAGGGTGATGATTGTGTTTCATGCTAAACTTAGATGAATAATGGTAGTTGCTCACATCTTGATATCTATGAGTTCCTTTCTTGGTTCTACCATAGACCCCCAAAGTATATGTTTATTGGGTGTTTTGGAGGTTTATGATAGAAGCTAATGAGTGAGAGTTTGATAGGTACCATGAGGTTAAACTTCATGAGATTGTAAGCTTGTAAGTTGGATGATGAAATTCATGCTTTGTGAAGGTAAAAGGAGTAGAAGGAGCATTCGGCCATGAAGAAAAAAAAGAGAGCAAAGGGGGAAATTTATGATGAATTAAGTGTTAAATGGAATGAAAATGATATTATATGGGGGTATGTATATTCGGCCATATGAGTAAATATATAGATGATGTTAAATTTGATTATGTATAATGGGCATTAAGATGTGGAACATAAGAAATGTAGTATATGTGGATCTACATGATGTTATAGTTGACATTGTGCATATACACATGCATTCGGCCATCTAATTGAGTATGAAGGTGGTGTTAAATCTAATTGTGATGCCCATTCCGAAGTATATATATATACATATATATATACATAAGTATGCCATTCGTGATGTTACCTTTAATTATGTGTGTAATCGACTAAATGGGTAATTAGTGTGGATGGTTGCCGAATATACAAACATACATATGCATGTGTAATTGAATTATGAATGTTTAACAAGATGGTTAAACTAGTTAAATTATTGATTAAGCTCAAGGAGTTAAAGGAGGTGAATCGAGCAAAGGCAAAGAAAAGGTCATCGAGTAGCCGAGTTGGAACCGTCTTACCCAACACGAGGTAAGTCATTAAGCATGTAGTTGGTATTATTTCAAATGGTCATAATGTTTATGTATTGATGCTGAATGGAATGAATAAATATACATATTATATGCATGTACGTATGTGATGATGAAATTGTTGAATGAAAAGAAAAGAGGTAAGATGTACTGAGTTGTTGATCTCGGCACTAAACGTGCGGGTATAACCATTTATGACCATGAGATTGGCGCTGAGTGCGCGGGATTAAATTGTACAGCACTAAGTGTGCGATTTGACTATGTTGCACTAAGTGTGCGAAATGAATATGATGCACTAAGTGTGCGAATTGACCATGCGGCACTAAGTGTGCGAGTTTGACTATGTAGCACTAAGTGTGCGATTTGATTACGTAGCACTAAGTGTGCGAGTTGATTATATAGCACTGAGTGTGCGGACTCAATATACATTCGTGAATCATTATGGACACTACGTGTGCGACACTATTGAGTCGATCGCGGACAGCGGATCGGGTAAGTGTCTTGAGTACATGGCTAATAGGTGCTATGCTTATACTTGGTGTTGAGCTCGGTAAGTTTGAACCTATGTGACAAATATACTTGAAGTCACGTACATAAAATTTATCGTAGGATGGGTGAAAGGCCGTTTAGTCGTTTGATTGTAACGAAATAAATTGATTTATGAAAATGCTTCAATGTCCTATTGATGAGTATATGGAATGTGAATGCATGAATTGATATGAAATTGAATCGATAGGTTGGAGGAACTATGGTATGGTTCGGTATGGATGGAGTAAATTGTCTCATTCCATTTTGTTTCCTCTTGTGATAATGTTATTGATGGATGGTAGTGCATTGCTTATGACTTACTGAGTTATAAACTCACTCGGTGTTTCCTTGTCACCCATTATAGGTTGCTTGAACTCATATATTTTTGCGGGTCAGGCCGTCATCGAAGTCATCACACCGGATAGCAGTTTGGGTACTTTCTTCTTAGTTGCTTAGAAGAACATTTTGGCATGTATAAGCTATTACGTTGTGTTTGAACTTTGGCATGTAAACTTTAAGCCATGCGAAAATG